>NW_027099182.1:0-14000 GCF_037042795.1 Molothrus aeneus | reverse complement strand
GATTTTTGGCTGGGTTTTTATGGCATTTTGGCCTCATTTTTATGGGATTTTTGCTGGGTTTTTATGGCATTTTGGGCTCATTTTTTTGGGATTTTTTGCCGGGTTTTTTTGGCATTTTGGCCTCATTTTTTGGAGGATTTTTGGCTGGATTTGATGGGATTTTGGGCTCATTATTTTGGGATTTTGGGCTCATTTTTATGGGATTTTCTGCTGGGTTTTTATGGCATTTTGGGCTCATTTTTATGGGATTTTTGCTGGGTTTTTATGGCATTTTGGGCTCATTTTTGGGGGATTTTGCCGGGTTTTTTTGGCATTTTGGCCTCATTCTTGGGGGATTTTTTTCTGCATTTTTATGGCATTTTGGCCTCATTTTTGGGGGATTTTTGGCTGGGTTTTTATGGCATTTTGGCCTCATTTTTGGGGGATTTTTACTGGGTTTTTATGGCATTTTGGCCTCATTTTTGGGGGATTTTTGGCTGGATTTGATGCGATTTTGGTCTCATTTTTATGGGATTTTTGCCGGGTTTTTATGGCATTTTGGCCTCATTTTTGGGGGATTTTTTTCTGCATTTTTATGGCATTTTGGCCTCATTTTTGGGGGATTTTTTGCTGGGTTTTTATGGCATTTTGGCCTCATTTTTGGGGGATTTTTGGCTGGGTTTTTATGGCATTTTGGCCTCATTTTTGGGGGATTTTTGGCTGGGTTTTTATGGCATTTTGGCCTCATTTTTGGGGGATTTTTGGCTGGGTTTTTATGGCATTTTGGCCTCATTTTTGGGGGATTTTTACTGGGTTTTTATGGCATTTTGGCCTCATTTTTGGGGGATTTTTTTCTGCATTTTTATGGCATTTTGGCCTCATTTTTGGGGGATTTTTGGCTGGATTTGATGCGATTTTGGTCTCATTTTTATGGGATTTTTGCCGGGTTTTTATGGCATTTTGGCCTCATTTTTGGGGATTTTTACTGGGTTTTTATGGCATTTTGGCCTCATTTTTGGGGGATTTTTTTCTGCATTTTTATGGCATTTTGGCCTCATTTTTGGGGGATTTTTTTCTGCATTTTTATGGCATTTTGGCCTCATTTTTTGGGGGATTTTTGGGTGAATTTGATGGGATTTTGGGCTCATTATTTTGGGATTTTGGCCTGGGGTTTATGGGATTTTTTGCTGGGTTTTTATGGCATTTTGGCCTCATTCTTGGGGGATTTTTTTCTGCATTTTTATGGCATTTTGGCCTCATTTTTGGGGGATTTTTGGCTGGATTTGATGAGATTTTTGCTGCCTTTTGGGGCAGACCGGGGCCGACATCTGCGGCTTTTTCGGGGAGCCCTCGTTCGAGCTCTGCGCCCGCTGGATGGAGCTCGGCGCCTTCTACCCCTACTCGCGCAACCACAACGGCAACCGCGACAAGGTGGGGAAATCCCCCCAAAAATCCCCAAAATTCCCCTTTTTCCCCTTTTTCCTTCATTGCCCGAATATTTTCCCTTTATTTCCCATATTTCCCCCATATATCCCCCATATTTTCCCATATTTCCCCCATTATTCCCCCATTATTTTCCCTCTCTTTCCCCATTATTTCCCATTTTATTTTCATTTTTTTCTCTTTATTTCCCATATTTCCCCCATTATTTTCCCCATTATTTTTCCCATATTTCCCCATTATTTCCCATTTTATTTTCATTTGTTCTCTTTATTTCCCATATTTCCCCCATTATTTTCCCCATTTTCCCCCATTATTTTTCCCCATTTTTCCCCATATTTTCCCCATTATTTCCCATTTTATTTTCATTTTTTCTCTTTTTTCCCCATATTTCCCCCATTATTTTCCCCATTTTTCCCCATATTTTCCCCATTATATTTCCCCATTTTTCCTCATATTTTCCCCATATTTCCCCATTTTTTCCCCATATTTCCCCCATTATTTTTCATATTTTCCCCTATTTTTTCCCCATTTTTCCCCAATTATTTTTCCCCTATTTCCCCATTATTTCCCATTTTATTTTCATTTTTTTCTCTTTATTTCCCATATTTCCCCCATTATTTTTCCCATATTTCCCCCGTTATTTTTCCTATTTTCCCCATTATTTCCCCATTTTCTCCCTATTATCCCCCCATTTTTACCCCACATTTTCCCCATTTTTCCCCCATTATTTTCCCCATTATATTTCCCCATTTTCCCCTCATATTTTCCCCATTTTTCCTCATATTTTCCCCATATTTCCCCATTTTTTCCCCATATTTTCCCCCATTATTTCCCATATTTCCCCAATATTTTCCCCATTTTTCCCCATATTTTCCCCATTATTTTTCCCCATTTTTCCCCCATATCTTCCCCATGTTTTTCCCCATTTTCCCCCATATTTTCCCCATTATTTTTCCCCATTTTCCCCCGTATCTTCCCTATGTTTTTCCCCATTTTCCCCCATATTTTCCCCCATTATTTTTCATATTTTCCCATATTTTTCCCATATTTTTCTCCATTATTTTTAATATTTTCTCCATATTTTCCCCATATTTTCCCCCATTATTTCCCATATTTCCCCCATTATTTTCCCCATTTTCCCCATATTTCCCCCATTATTTTCCCCCATTTCCCCCCAACTCCCCCCTCATTTCCCACAACATTTTCCCCACCAACCCCCAAACTCCCCCTCCATATTCCCCCCCCCAAACCCCCTCAAACCCCCCCAAATTGACCAAAATCCCCTTTTTTCGCCCCATTCCAGCGCCAGGACCCGGTGGCCTGGAACTCGACCTTCGTGGCCCTGTCCCGCCGCGTCCTGGGGCTGCGCTACCGCCTGCTGCCGCTGCTGTACTCGCTGCTGTTCCGCGCCCACGCCCGCGGCCACACCGTGCTGCGGCCCCTGCTGCACGAGTCAGTGCCCAAAATCGCCTCTTTGCACCCCAAAAATCGCCCTTTTGTCACCCCAAAAAACCCCCTTTGTGCCAGCCCAAAATCAGCATTTTTAGCCCCAAAATCGACACTTTTACCCCAAAAATCGCCCTTTTTTCACCCCAAAATTCGCCTTTTTCCACCCCAAAATTGCCATTTTTCACCTCAAAATCGCCCTTTTGTCACCCCAAAAAACCCCCTTTGTGCCAGCCCAAAATCAGCATTTTTAGCCCCAAAATCGACACTTTTACCCCAAAAATCGCCCTTTTTTCACCCCAAAATTCGCCTTTTTCCACCCCAAAATCGCCATTTTTCACCTCAAAATCGCCCTTTTGTCACCCCAAAAAATCAAATTTTTTATCATGGGGTTTGGCCCCAAAATCGCCTCTTTTCACCCCAAAAATCGCCTCTTTTCACCTCAAAAATCGCCCTTTTGTCACCCCAAAAATCGCCATTTTTTTCACCCCAATATCACAGGGTTTTGCCCCAAAAAGTTGCATTTTTCACCCAAAAAAGCCCTTTTTTGACCCCAAAAATCGCCTTTTTCACCCCAAAAATCCCCCTTTTTTTACCCCAAAAATCGCCTTTTTTTCACCCCAAAATTGCCTTTTTCACCCCAAAAATTCTCATATTTCACCCCAAAAATCCCTGCTTCTCACCCCACAATCCCTCCTTTTTCCACCCCAAAAATCGCCATTTTTCACCTCCAAACTGCCCTTTTGTCACCCCAAAAAATCCCCTTTTTGTCAGCCCAAAATCTTCATTTTTAGCCCCAAAATCGACTGTTTTCGCCCCAAAAATCACCTTTTTTCTCAACCCAAAAAATCCTCTTTGTGCCAGCCCAAAATCATTGTTTTTAGCCCCAAAATCACCTTTTTTCACCCCAAAAATCGCCTTTTTTCTCCCCAAAATCACCTCTTTTCACCCCAAAAATCCCTGCTTCTCACCCCACAATCCCTCCTTTTTTTTGCCCCAAAAATCGCCATTTTTTCACCCCAAAATCATCATTTTCCAGCCCAAAATCGCCCTTTTTCACCTCAAAATTGCACTTTTGTCACCCCAAAAAATCACCTTTTTGTCACCCCAAACTCCTTGGTTTTAGCCCCAAAATCGACTCTTTTCACCCCAAAAATCCCCCTTTTTTTCACCACAAAAATTACCTTTTTTCACCCCAAAAATCACCTTTTTTCACCCCAATAGCACAAGATTTTGCCCCAAAAATTTAGATTTTTCACCCCAAAATCCCCCCTATTTTTGCCCCAAAATCATCATTTTCCACCCCAAAATCACCTCCTGTCACGCCAAAATCGCCATTTTCCACCCAAAAATCGCCTTTTTTCCACTCAAAAATCGCCATTTTTCACCTCAAAACTGCCCCTTTACCACCCCAAAATCGCCATTTTTCACCCCAAAAATCGCCATTTTTTTCACCCCAATATCACAGGGTTTTGCCCCAAAAATTCGCATTTTTCACCCGAAAAACCCCCTTTTTTCACCCTAAAAATTTCCTTTTTTACCCCAAAAATCACCTTTTTTTTATCCCAGAAATCACCTTTTTATTCACCCCAAAAATCACCTTTTTTCATCCCAAAAATCACTTTTTTCACCCCAAATTCACCCTTTTTTACCCCAAAATTCACCTTTTTTTCACCCCAAAAATTCACCTTTTTCACCCCAAAAATCCCTGCTTCTCCCCCCAAAATCGCCCCTTTTTTTGCCCCAAAAATCGCCTTTTTCCACCCAAAAATCGCCATTTTTCACCTCCAAACTGCCCTTTTGTCGCCCCAAAAAATCCCCTTTTTGTCAGCCCAAAAATCTTCATTTTTAGCCCCAAAATTGACACTTTTCACCCCAAAAATCACCTTTTTTCTCACCCCAAAAAATCCCTTGTGCCAGCCCAAAATCATTGTTTTTAGCCCCAAAATCACCTTTTTTCACCCCAAAAATCGCCTTTTTTCTCCCCAAAATCACCTCTTTTCACCCCAAAAATCCCTGCTTCTCACCCCACAATCCCTCCTTTTTTTTGCCCCAAAAATCGCCATTTTTTCACCCCAAAATCATCATTTTCCAGCCCAAAATCGCCCTTTTTCACCTCAAAATTGCACTTTTGTCACCCCAAAAAATCACCTTTTTGTCACCCCAAACTCCTTGGTTTTAGCCCCAAAATCGACTCTTTTCACCCCAAAAATCCCCCTTTTTTTCACCCCAAAAATTACCTTTTTTCACCCCAAAAATCACCTTTTTTCACCCCAATAGCACAAGATTTTGCCCCAAAAATTTAGATTTTTCACCCCAAAATCCCCCCTATTTTTGCCCCAAAATCATCATTTTCCACCCCAAAATCACCTCCTGTCACGCCAAAATCGCCATTTTCCACCCAAAAATCGCCTTTTTTCCACTCAAAAATCGCCATTTTTCACCTCAAAACTGCCCCTTTACCACCCCAAAATCGCCATTTTTCACCCCAAAAATCGCCATTTTTTTCACCCCAATATCACAGGGTTTTGCCCCAAAAATTCGCATTTTTCACCCGAAAAACCCCCTTTTTTCACCCTAAAAATTTCCTTTTTTACCCCAAAAATCACCTTTTTTTTATCCCAGAAATCACCTTTTTATTCACCCCAAAAATCACCTTTTTTCATCCCAAAAATCACTTTTTTCACCCCAAATTCACCCTTTTTTACCCCAAAATTCACCTTTTTTTCACCCCAAAAATTCACCTTTTTCACCCCAAAAATCCCTGCTTCTCCCCCCAAAATCGCCCCTTTTTTTGCCCCAAAAATCGCCTTTTTCCACCCAAAAATCGCCATTTTTCACCTCCAAACTGCCCTTTTGTCGCCCCAAAAAATCCCCTTTTTGTCAGCCCAAAAATCTTCATTTTTAGCCCCAAAATTGACACTTTTCACCCCAAAAATCACCTTTTTTCTCACCCCAAAAAATCCCTTGTGCCAGCCCAAAATCATTGTTTTTAGCCCCAAAATCACCTTTTTTCACCCCAAAAATCGCCTTTTTTCTCCCCAAAATCACCTCTTTTCACCCCAAAAATCCCTGCTTCTCACCCCACAATCCCCCCTTTGTTTTGCCCCAAAAATCGCCATTTTTTCACCCCAAAATCATCATTTTCCACCCCAAAAATCGCCATTTTTCACCTCAAAATTGCTCTTTTGTCACCCCAAAAAATCCATTTTTTTATCACCCCAAACTCATGGGTTTTGGCCCCAAAATCACCTCTTTTCAGCCCAAAAAAATCACCATTTTTTCACCCCAAAAATCGCCTTTTTTCACCCCAAAAATTGCCTCTTTTCAGGCCCCAAAATCCCCTTTAATGGACAAAAAATCGTTATTATTTTATTAATTAGTGTTAAAATTAATATTTCCTTTTTTTTTAATTATTTTGGGTGATTTTTTGGGGCGGATTTGCCCAAATTTGTGGTTTTTTGCCCCAGATTTGTGGAGGACAGAACCACGAGACAAAAAATCGTTATTATTTTATTAATTAGTGTTAAAATTAATATTTTTAATTATTTTGGGGGATTTTTTGGGCGGATTTGCCCAAATTTGTGGTTTTTTGCCCCAGATTTGTGGAGGACAGAACCACGAGACAAAAAATCGTTATTATTTTATTAATTAGTGTTAAAATTAATATTTATTTTTTTTTATTTTAATTATTTTGGGGGATTTTTTGGGTGGATTTGCCCAAATTTGTGGTTTTTTGCCCCAGATTTGTGGAGGACAGAACCACGAGACAAAAATCGTTATTATTTTATTAATTATTGTTAAAATTAATATTTTTAATTATTTTGGGTGATTTTTTGGGCGGATTTGCCCAAATTTGTGGTTTTTTGCCCCAGATTTGTGGAGGACAGAACCACGTGGGACCTGGACCGTCAGTTCCTGTGGGGGGAGGGGCTCCTGGTCAGCCCCGTGCTGGAGCCGGTGAGGAAAAAATGGGGGAAAAATGGGAAAAAATGGGAAATCCTAAAAATGTAATGGGGAAATCCCAAAAATCCAATGGGGGAAATGGGGGAAATCCCAAAAAAAAAGGGGAGAAATTGAAAAATCCGAAGGGGAAATCCCAAAACACCAATGGGGAAATGGCGGAAATCCTAAAAACAAAAGGGGGGAAATGGGGTAAATCCTAAAAACAAAAAGGGGGAAATGGGGGAAATCCTAAAAACACCAATGGGGGAAATGGGGAAAATCCCAAAATCCCAGTGGGGGAAATGGGGAAATCCTAAAAAAGCCAAAGGGGAAATCCCAAAAATCCATGGGGGAAAATGGGGGGAAATGGGAAAAATGGGGAATCCTAAAAATTTAATGGGGAAATCCCAAAAATCCAATGGGGGAAATGGGGGAAGTCCCAAAAAAAGGGGAGAAATTGAAAAAGCCAAAGGGGAAATCCCAAAAATCCATGGGGGAAATGGGGGAAATCCCAAAAAAGAATGGGGGAAATCCCAAAACACCAATGGGGAAATGGGGGAAATCCTAAAAACAAAAGGGGGGAAATGGCAGAAATCCTAAAAAAGAATGGGGGAAATGGGGGAAATCCCCAAAACCCAATGGGGAAATGGGGGAAATCCTAAAAAAGAATGGGGGAAATGGGGGAAATCCCAAAATCCCAATGGGGGAAATGGGGGGAATCCTAAAAACCCAATGGGGGAAATGGCGAAAATCCCAAAATCCCAATGGGGGAAATGGGGAAAATCCCAATAAGAATGGGGAAAATGGGGAAATCCTAAAAAACCCAATGGGGGAATCCCAAAAACCCAATGGGGGAAATGGGGGAAATCCTAAAAAACCCAATGGGGCAAAATGGCGGAAATCCTAAAACACCAATGGGGGAAATGGGGGAAATCCCAAAAAAGCCAATGGGGGAAATTCCAAAAACCCAATGGGGGAAAATGGGGGGAAATGGGAAAAATGGGGAATCCTAAAAATTTAATGGGGAAATCCCAAAAATCCAATGGGGGAAATGGGGGAAATCCCAAAAAAAAGGGGAGAAATTGAAAAAGCCAAAGGGGAAATCCCAAAAATCCAATGGGGGAAATGGGGGAAATCCCAAAACACCAATGGGGAAATGGCGGAAATCCTAAAAACAAAAAGGGGGAAATGGGGGAAATCCTAAAAACAAAAAGGGGGAAATGGGGAAATCCCAAAAACCCCATGGGGGAAATGGGGGAAATCCCAAAAACCCAATGGGAGAAATGGGGGAAATCCTAAAACACCAATGGGGGAAATGGGGGAAATCCCTAAAAAGCCAATGGGGGAAATCCCAAAACACCAATGGGGGAAATGGGAAACCCCAAAAATTTAATGAGGGAAATCCCAAAAAGCCAATGGGGGAAAATGGGGAAATCCCAAAAAAGAATGGGGGAAATGGGGGAAATCCCAAAAACCCAATGGGGGAAATGGGGAAATCCTAAAAACAAAAGGGGGGAAAAGGGGGAAATCCCAAAATAAAAGGGGAGAAATGAAAAAATCCAAGGGAAAATCCCAAAAAGCCAATGGGGGAAATCCCAAAACACCAATGGGGGAAAATGGGAAAAATGGGGAAATCCTAAAAATGGAATCGGGAAATCCCAAAAAGGCAATGGGAGAAATGGCAGAAATCCTAAAAAAGAATGGGGGAAATGGGGAAATCCTAAAATCCCAATGGGGGAAATGGGGGAAATCCCAAAAAGAAAAAGGGAGAAATGAAAAAATCCAAGGGGAAATCCCAAAAATCCATGGGGGAAATGGGGAAATCCCAAAACACCAATGGGGAAATAGCGGAAATCCTAAAAACAAAAAGGGGGAAATGGGGGAAATGGGGAAAATCCCAATAAGAATGGGGAAAATGGGGAAATCCTAAAAAACCCAATGGGGCAAAATGGCGGAAATCCTAAAACACCAATGGGGGAAATGGGGGAAATCCCAAAAAAGCCAATGGGGGAAATCCCAAAAACCCAATGGGGAAAAATGGGGGGAAATGGGAAAAATGAGAAATCCTAAAAATTTAATGGGGAAATCCCAAAAATCCAATGGGGGAAATGGGGAAATCCCAAAAAAAAGGGGAGAAATTGAAAAATCCGAAGGGGAAATCCCAAAACACCAATGGGGAAATGGCGGAAATCCTAAAAACAAAAGGGGGGAAATGGGGGAAATCCTAAAAACAAAAAGGGGGAAATGGTGGAAATCCTAAAAACACCAATGGGGAAATGGGGAAAATCCCAAAATCCCAGTGGGGGAAATGGGGAAATCCTAAAAAAGCCAATGGGGGAAATTCCAAAAACCCAATGGGGGAAATCCCAAATCCCAAAACACCAATGGGGGAAATCCCAAAAATCCATGGGGGAAATGGGGGAAATCCCAAAAAAAGGGGAGAAATTGAAAAATCCAAAGGGGAAATCCCAAAAATCCAATGGGGGAAATGGGGGAAATCCCAAAACACCAATGGGGGAAATCCCAAAACACCAATGGGGAAATGGCGGAAATCCTAAAAACAAAAAGGGGGAAATGGGGGAAATCCTAAAAACAAAAGGGGGGAAATGGGGGAAATCCCAATAAAAAAGGGGAAATCCCAAAAACCCAATGGGGGAAATCCCAAAAACCCAATGGGGGAAATCGGGAAATCCCAAAATGTCCCAAATTTGGGGTTTTTGGGTGCAAACCCTGAACGTCCTCCGCAGGGCGTGACCCAGGTGCGCGCGTACCTGGGGCAAAATGGGGGAAATCCTAAAAACCCAATGGGCAAAATGGCGGAAATCCTAAAAAAGAATGGGAGAAATGGGAGAAATCCCAAAAACGCAATGGGGCAAAATGGCGGAAATCCTAAAACACCAATGGGGGAAATGGGGGAAATCCTAAAAACCAGTGGGGGAAATCCTAAAAACCAGTGGGGGAAATGGGGAAAATCCCAAAATCCAATGGGGCAAAATGGGGGAAATCCTAAAAACCAATGGGGGAAATCCCAAAAACACCAATGGGGAAATGTGGAAAATCCTAAAAACAAAAGCGGGGAAATGGGGAAATCCTAAAAACAAAAGGGGGGAAATGGGGGAAATCCTAAAAACAAAAGGGGGGAAATGGGGAAAAATCCCAATAAAAAGGGGGAAATCCCAAAAACCCAATGGGAGAAATGGGGAAATCCCAAAATGGGAAATCCCAAAATGTCCCAAATTTGGGATTTTTTGGGTGCAAACCCCGAACGTCCCCGCAGGGCGTGACCCAGGTGCGCGCGTACCTGGGGCAAAATGGGGGAAATCCCAAAAAACCCAATGGGGGAAATCCCAAAAACCCAATGGGGCAAAATGGCGGAAATCCTAAAACACCAATGGGGGAAATGGGAAAATCCCAAAAATGCAATGGGGAAATGGGGGAAATCCCAAAAACGCAATGGGGGAAATGGGGGAAATCCTAAAACACCAATGGGGGAAATGGGGGAAATCCTAAAAACCCAATGGGGCAAAATGGGGGAAATCCTAAAAATCCAATGGTGGAAATCCTAAAAAAGAATGGGGGAAATGTGGAAAATCCAAAAAAGAAAAGAGGGGAAATGTGGGAAATCCTAAAACAAAAGGGGAGGAAATGGGGAAAATCCCAATAAAAAGGGGAAATCCCAAAAAACCCAATGGGGGAAATCCCAAAAAACCCAATGGGGGAAATGGGGAAATCCCAAAATGTCCCAAATTTGGGGTTTTTGGGCGCAAACCCCAAATGTCCCCGCAGGGCGTGACCCAGGTGCGCGCGTACCTGCCCGACGCTCGCTGGTTCGACTTCCACACCGTGAGTTCCCTTGGTTGAGGCATTAATTAGTTAATTAATGCCTAATTATTGTTTATTAATAATAATCCCTTAATAATTCCCCATTAATTCCCCAGTAATCCCTTAATAATTCCCTAATAATTCTCCAATAAATCCACAATAATTCCCCAATAATCCCCCAACAATCCCCCAATAATCCCCAATAATTTCCCAATAATACCTTAATAATCCCCAATAATCCCTTAATAATTCCCTAATAATTCCCTAATAATCCCCCAATTAATCCCCAATTAATCCCCAATAATTTCCCAATAAATCCCCAATAATTTTCCAATAATCCCTTAATAATTCCCTAATAATTCTCCAATAATCCCTTTATAATTCCCTAATAATTCCCCAATAATTCCCAATAATCCCCCAATAAATCCCCAATAATTCCCTAATTAATCCCTTAATAATTCCCTAATAATTCCCCAATAATCCCCAATAATTCCCCAATAATCCCATAATAATTCTCCAATAATTCCCAAATAATCCCTTAATAAATCCCCAATAATCCCTTAATAACTCCCCGGTAATCCCCCAATAATCCCTTAATAATTCCCTAATAAATCCCCAATTATTCCCCAATAATTCTCCAATAAATCCCCAACAATTCCCCAATTATTTCCCAATAATTCCCTAATAATCCCCCAATAATCCCTTAATAATTCTCCAATTAATCCTTAATAATTGCCCACTAATCCCTTAATAATTCCCTAATAATTCCCCAATAATTCCCCAGTAATTCCCCAACAATTCCCCAATAATCCCCCAATAATTCCCTAATAATCCCTTAATAATTCCCTAATAATTCCCTAATAATTCCCCAATAATTCCCTAATAATCCCTTAATAATCCCCCAATAATTCCCTAATAATTCCCTAATAATTCCCCAATAATTCCCTTAATAATCCCTTAATAATTCCCTAATAATTCCCCAATAATTCCCTAATAATCCCTTAATAATTCCCTAATAATTCCCTAATAATTCCCCAATAATTCCCTAATAATCCCTTAATAATCCCTTAATAATTCCCTAATAATTCCCTAATAATTCCCCAATAATTCCCTAATAATCCCTTAATAATCCCCCAATAATTCCCTAATAATTCCCCAATAATTCCCTTAATAATCCCTTAATAATTCCCTAATAATTCCCCAATAATTCCCTAATAATCCCTTAATAATCCCTTAATAATTCCCTAATAATTCCCTAATAATTCCCCAATAATTCCCTAATAATTCCCCCATTTGGTGGCTGTTTCCCAGGATGAGGAGGTCGGGGTCCGGCGCCAGTTCCGGAACTTTCCGGCGCCTTTGGGTCACATCAACGTCCACATCCGGGGCGGCCTCATCCTCCCCCAGCAGCTCCCGGCCAACAACACCAAGTTCAGGTGAGAATGGGGAATTCCAGAGATTTGGGGCTTTTTAGGTCAAAAAATTAAAAATAATCCCTTGATAATTCCCTAATAAATCCTCAATAATTGCCTAATAATCCTCCAATAAATCCCTTAATAATTCCCTAATAAATCCTCAATAATTCCCCAATAATCCCCCAAAAAATCCCCAATAATTCTCCAATAATCCCTTAATAATTCCCCAATAATGCCCCAATAATCCCACAATAATTCCCCATTAATTCCCCAATAATCCCTTAATAATTCCCTAATAATCCCCAATAATCCCGCAATAGTGCCCCAATAATTTCCCAATAATTCCCCGATAATCCCCAATAAATCCCCCAATAAATCCCCATAAATCCCCAATAAATCCCCAATAATTCTCCACTAATTCCTTAATAATTCCCTAATAATTCTCCAATAAATCCCCAATAACCGCCAATAATCCCTTAATAATTCCCTAATAAATCCCCCAATAAATTCCCAATAATCCCTTCATAATTCCCTAATAATTCTCCAATAAATCCCCAATAACCCCCAATAATCCCTTAATAGTTCCCTAATAAATCCCCAATTTCCCCCCAATAATCCCTTAATAATTCCCTAATAATTCCCCAATAAATCCCCCAAGAATCCCCTAATTAATCCCTTAATAATTCCCTAATAATTCCCTATTAATTCCCTAATAATTCCCCAATAATTCCCCAATAAATCCCCATTAACTCCCCAAATAATCCCCTAATTAACCCCCAATAAACCCCAAATTAATCCCCAATTTCCCCCAATAATCCCTTAATAATTCCCTAATAAACCCCCCAATAATCCCTTCATAATTCCCTAATAACTCCCCAATAATCCCCTAATAATTCCCCAATAACTCCCCAATAATCCCCTAATTAATCCCTTAATAATTCCCTAATAAATCCCCAATAATTCTCCACTAATTCCTTAATAATTCCCTAATAATTCTCCAATAAATCCCCAATAACCCCCAATAATCCCTTAATAATTCCCTAATAAACCCCCCAATAAATCCCCAATAATCCCTTCATAATTCCCTAATAATTCCCCAATAACTCCCCAATAATCCCCTAATTAATCCCTTAATAATTCCCTAATAACTCCCTATTAATTCCCTAATAATTGCCCAATAAATCCCCTAATTAATCCCTAATAAACCCCCAATAATCCCCTAATTAATCCCTTAATAATTCTCTAATAACTCCCTATTAATTCCCTAATAATCCCCCAATAATTCCCCAATAACCCCCCAATAAATCCCCATTAACTCCCCAATTAATCCCCTAATTAACCACCAATAAACCCCCAATTAATCCCCAATTAATCCCCAATTTCCCCCAATAATCCCTTAATAATTCCCTAATAATTCCTCAATAACTCCCAATAATCCCTTAATAATTCCCTAATAAATCCCCAATAAATCCCCAATAATTCTCCACTAATTCCTTAATAATTCCCTAATAATTCTCCAATAAATCCCCAATAACCCCCAATAATCCCTTAATAATTCCCTAATAAATCCCCCAATAAATCCCCAATAATCCCCTAATAATCCCCTAATAACTCCCCAATAATCCCCTAATTAATCCCCCAATTAACCCCCAATTACTCCCCAATCATCCCCCAACATTCCCAATTTCGGGAATTGCCCAATTCCCCCATTTTTTGCCCCAAATCCCCGATTTTCCCCTTTCCAGCCGCCGGCAGCCGCTGCTCCTGACCGTGGCTCCCAACGACGCCCAGGAGGCCTCGGGGAGCCTCTACTGGGACGACGGCGTCGGCATCGGTCAGCCTCATTTGCATAATTAATGAACGCCTCATTAATTATTCATTTATTCGTCCATCGATTTTCTCGTTCATCGCGTCATTAATTGGAATTTTGGGGGGATTTTGGGGCATTTT
>NW_027099181.1:0-19048 GCF_037042795.1 Molothrus aeneus | reverse complement strand
CCGCGGCCGCCGCTCGCCGAACACAAAGGGCGGGAGCGGCCGGGCCCGGCCCCGCCCCCGAGGCCTCCTGAGGGTCCCGGGGGGGTCCCGGGGGGTCCCCAGGGCCCCAAATTTCTCCCCCCCCTCCCCAAATTCCCCCCCCCCCCGGCCCCGCCGTACGTGAGGGAGGCGGCGAAGCTCCGCCCCTCATTGGGCGAGCGCGCTGTCAATCACGGGGAGACCACGCCCAGACGGCGGGGTGGGGGCGGGAACCTCGTGGTCAGATTGACAGCGCGGCAGCCAATGGGAGAGCGGGAAACGGGAAAGAGGCGGGACAAGGGTGGCCCCTACAGGGGCTGGCGGTGGGGAGTGATTGACAGCACTGAGAGCCAATGGAAGAGCGAGAAGCGTGAGGAGGCGGGGCCTGAGGGGGAGGCTGAAAAATTTGATTTTTTTTCAGGAAAATCGATGAAAATTGGTTTTTTTTCCAGGAAAATTTGGAGGAAATCGGCGTATTTTCAGGAAAATCAATGAAAATTGGTTTTTTTTTTCTGTAAAATCAGTGAAAATTGGGTTTTATCCAGGAAAATTTGACGAAAATTGGGTTTTTTCAGGCAAATCAGTGAAAATAGGGGTTTTTTTCCCAGAAAATTTGGGTTTTTTTCCAGGAAACTCAGTGATTTTTTTTTTAAGGAAAATCAGTGAAATTTGGAATTTTATATCCTGGAAAATCGGCTGAAAATTGTTTGGTTTTTTTTAAGCAAATCAGTAAAAATTGGGGTTTTTTTCCAGGAAAATTGATGAAAATTCTTTTTTTTCCCCTCAGGAAAATCGGTGAAAATTGGGGTTTTAGCCAGGAAAATCGGGGTTTTTTCAGGAAAAAATGGTGAAAATTCGTTTTGTTTTTTTTTTTTCCCCAGGAAAATCAATGAAAATTTTCTTTTCATGTATTTTCTTTTCATGTATTTTCTATCAATATATTTTATTTTTTTCATATATTTTCTTTTCTTATATATTTTTTTCATATATTTTTTTCATATATTTTATTTTATTTTATTTTATTTTGTTTTATTTTATTTTATATTATTTTTAAAAACTTTAATTTTCTTTTATTATTTTTTATTTTCTTTTATGTCATAATTTTATTTTTTTTTTAAAGTTATTTTATTTTTATTTTATAATTTTATTCTATATTTTATTTTGGTTTATTTTATATTACATCATTATTTTATTTTATTTTTTAAGATTTATTTTAATTTAATTTTCTTCTCATATTTTTATTCACTTTGTTTTATTATATATTATATCATTTTATTTTGTTTTTAAAATTTTATTTAAATTTAATTTTCTTTTCATATATTTTCTTTTAATATATTTTATTTTCTTTTCATATATTTTATTTTATTTTATTTTAATTTAATTTTATTTTATTTTATTTTATTTTATTTTATTTTATTTTATATCATTATTTAATTTTATTTTAAAAAAATTAATTTAATTTTCTTTTATTATTTTTTATTTTATATTATATTTTTTAAATTTTATTTTATTATTTTATTCTATATTTTATTTTATTTTATTTTATATCATTATTTTAATGTATTTTTAAATTTTATTTTAATTTTCTTTTATTTTTTATTTTATGTTATTTTATTTTATTTTATTTTATTTTATTTTATTTTATATTATTATTTTATTTTCTTTTTAAAAACTTACTTTAATTTAATTTTCTTTTATTATTTTTCTTTTCTTTTCTTTTCTTTTCTTTTCTTTTTTAAATTTTATTTTAATTTACTTTTATTTTAATATTTTTTATTTTATTTTATTTTATTAGATTTTATTTTTAAAAATTGTTTCATTTTCATTTTATTATTTTATTTTATATTTTTATTCCATTTTATTTTATTTTATTTAAAAAATTAATTTTCTTTTAACACTTTTAACTTTATTTTAAAACTACATTCTATTTAATTTTTTTTAAATTTTAATTTAATTTTGATTTTCCTTCTTCCCCCTTTTTCTTTTTTTAAACTCCCACACCAACAACTCCACTCCCATTGCATTTTTTATTCCTTATTTATTTCATGTTTTATTCCTTATTTATTTCATGTTTTATTCCTCATTTCTTTCATTTTTTATTCCTCATTTATTTCATGTTTTAGTCCTCATTTATTTCAGTTTTTATTCCTCATTTCTTTCATTTTTTATTCCTCATTTCTTTCATTTTTTATTCCTCATTTATTTCATGTTTTATTCCTCATTTCTTTCGCTCCCGTCCCACGGCGCCTTCCCCGATCCCGGGGCTTCAGAGCGGGACCGGCCCCGGCTCCGGCCCCGGCTCCGAGAGCGGCTCCGAGAGCGGCCCCGGCTCCGAGAGCGGCTCCGGCTCCGAGAGCGGCTCCGAGAGCGGCACTGGGAGCGGCACCGGGAGCGGCTCCGGCACCGGCCCCGAGAGCGGCCCCGGCTCCAGCACCGGCTCCGAGAGCGGCTCCGAGAGCGGCACCGGGAGCGGCTCCGAGAGCGGCTCCGAGAACGGCCCCGAGAGCGGCTCCGGCTCCGAGAGCGGCTCCGAGAGCGGCTCCGAGAGCGGCTCCGGCTCCGAGAGCGGCTCCGAGAGCGGCTCCGAGAGCGGCTCCGGCTCCGAGAGCGGCTCCGAGAGCGGCTCCGAGAGCGGCTCCGGGAGCGGCCCCGGGATCGGCCCCGAGAGCGGCTCCGAGAGCGGCCCCGAGAGCGGCCCCGGGAGCGGCCCCGGGAGCGGCCCCGGGAGCGGCTCCAGCACCGGCTCCGAGAGCGGCTCCGAGAGCGGCTCCGGGAGCGGCTCCGGCACCGGGAGCGGCTCCGAGAGCGGCTCCGGGAGCGGCTCCGGGAGCGGCTCCGAGAACGGCCCCGGGAGCGGCTCCGAGAGCGAATCCGGCACCGGGAGCGGCTCCAGCACCGGGAGCGGCTCCAGCACCGGCCCCGAGAGCGGCCCCGGCTCCAGCACCGGCTCCGAGAGCGGCTCCGAGAGCAGCCCCGAGAGCGGCTCCGGCCCCGAGAGCGGCTCCGAGAACGGCCCCGGGAGCGGCTCCTGGAGCGGCCCCGGCTCCAGCACCGGGAGCGGCTTCAGAGCGGGACCGGCCCTGGCTCCGGCACCGGCACCGCGAGCGGCTCCGAGAGCGAATCCGGCACCGGGAGCGGCTCCAGCACCGGCCGCGGGAGTGGCTCCGAGAGCGGCTCTGGACCCGGCACCGGCACCGGGAGCGGCCCCGAGAGCGGCTCCGGCACCGAGAGCGGCCCCGAGAGCGGCTCCGGCACCGGGAGCGGCTCCGGCACCGGCCCCGAGAGCGGCTCCGAGAGCGGCTTCAGAGCGGGACCGGCACCGGCCCCGGGAGCGGCCCCAGGAGCGGCTCCGGCACCAGCCCCGGCTCTGGCACCGGGAGCGGCTCCGAGAGCGGCTCCGGGAGCGGCTCCAGCACCGGGAGCGGCTCCGGCACCGGCACCGGGCGGATCCTGAGCGCCCCCTCCTCCCCTCGGGACACGAAGGGGAAAAATCTTCCCGCGGGATCCCCCGGGCCCATCCCGGCCAGCGGATCCCGGTGCACCGGGGGATCCCGCAGGGAAATCCCGGCCAGGAGCTGCCTCCGCTCCGCGTCGTAAAATTCCAGCAGCGCCTTCTCCCGGTCCAGGAGCACCCCGAGCACCGAGAGATCCCCGGGATGATCCCCGAGCACCGAGAGATCCCCGGGATGATCCCCGAGCACCGAGAGATCCCCGAGCACCGAGAGATCCCCGGGATGATCCCCGAGCACCGAGAGATCCCCGGGATGATCCCCGAGCCCCAAGGGATTCCCGGGATGATCCCCGAGCACCGAGAGATCCCGGGGATGATCCCTGAGCCCCGAGGGACCCCAGGGATGATTGGGGAGCCCCGAGAGATCCCGGGGATGATTGGGGAGCCCCGAGGGATCCCCGGGATGATCCCTGAGCACCGAGAGATCCCGGGGATGCTCAAGGAGCACCAAGAGATCCCGGGGATGATTCCGGAGCCCCGAGAGATCCCCGGGATGATCCCCGAGGGTGGAGAGATCCCGGGGATGATCCCGGAGCCCCGAGGGATCCCCGAGCATCGAGGGATCCCGGGGATTATCCCCGAGCACCGAGAGATCCCGGGGATTATCCCCGAGCACCGAGAGATCCCGGGGATTATCCCCGAGCACCGAGAGATCCCGGGGATTATCCCCGAGCCCCGAGGGATCCCGGGGATGATCCCCGAGCACCGAGGGATCCCCGAGCATCGAGGGATCCCGGGGATGATCCCGGAGCCCCGAGGGACCCCAGGGATGATTGGGGAGCCCCGAGGGACCCCGGGGATGATCCCCGAGAGCGCGGCTGGCGGAGAAGAGGCGGCCCTGGGATGCGCAGAGAGCCCAGAGCCACGGGGGATCCCGGGAATCGGGGGGATCCCGGGAATGCCGGGGCTCGGGGGGATCCCAGAGCACGCCCAGGGCCCAGCTCCGGGCCCGGCCCAGCTCCACCTCCCAGAATCCCCGCCCGGCTCCCAGCGCCTCCCGCGCCAGCAGCGCCTCCGCCGGGAGCGGATCCCGCGCGTCCCCGCGGTGCAGGAGGAGCCGCGCGTCGGGAGCGAGCGCCACCGGAGCTGCGGGGACGGGGCAGCCCCTCAGGGGTGGGGATGATCCCGGAGAGGGGATCTGCAGAACCCCCAGAAACCCAGAATCCCCAAATTCCCAGAAACCCAGAATCCCCAAAATCCCAGAAACCCAGAATCCCTAAAATCCCAGAAACCCAGAATCCCTTAATTCCAGAAACCCAGAATCCCCAAAATCTCAGAAACCCAGAATCCCCAAATCCTCAAATCCCAGAATCCCAAAATCCCAGAATCCCCAAGTCCTGTAATCCCAGAATCCCCAAATCTCCAAATCATAGAAACCCCAAATCCAAATCCTGGAATCCCCGAATCCCGAAATCCCAGAATCCCCAAAATCCCAGAAACACGGAATCCCTAAATTCCAGAATCCCAGAATCCCTAAAATCCCAGAAATCCATAATCTCCAAATCCCAGAATCCCAAAATCCCAGAATCCCCAAGTCCTGGAATCCCAGAATCCCAAAATCTCCAAATCATAGAAACACCAAATTCTGGAATCCCAGAATCCCAGAAATCCAGAATGCCCAAATCCTCAAATCCCAGAATCCCCAAATCCTCGAATCCCAGAATCCCAGAATCCCAGAAACCCGGAATCCCCAAATCCTGGAATCCCAGAATCCCTAAATTCCAGAAACCCAGAATCCCCAAAATCCCAGAAATCCAGAATCCCCAAATCCTCGAATCCCAGAATCTCCAAATCCCAGAAACCCAGAATCCCCAAAATCTCAGAAACCCAAAATCCCCAAATCCTGGAATCCCAGAATCCCAAAATCTCCAAATCATAGAAACCCCAATTCCTGGAATCCCAAAATCCCCAAATTCTGGAATCCCAGAATCTCAGGATCCCTGAATCCCCAAATCCTCAAATCCCAGAAACCCCGAATTCTGGAACCCCAGAATCCCCAAATCCCCGAATCCTGTAATCCCAGAATCCCAAAATCTCCAAATCATAGAAACCCCAAATCCTGGAATCCCCGAATCCCCAAATTCCAGAAACCCAGAATCCCAAAATCCCAGAAACCCAGAATCCCCCAAATCCCAGAAACACGGAATCCCTAAATTCCAGAAACCCAGAATCCCTAAAATCCCAGAATGCCCAAATCCTCAAATCCCAGAATGCCTAAATCCCAGAAACCCAGAATCTCCAAAATTCCAAAAACCCAGAATCCCCAAATTCCAGAAACCCAGAATCTCCAAATCCCCAAATCCCAGAATCCCAAAATCTCCAAATCATAGAAACCCCAAATCCCGGAATCCCAGAATTCCCCAAATTCTGGAATCCCAGAATTCCCCAAATTCTGGAATCCCAGGATCTCAGGATCCTTGAATCCCCAAATCCTGGAATCCCCGAATCCCCAAATCCCAGAATTCCCGAATCCCAGAATCCCCAAGTCCTCAAATCCCAGAATCCTCAAATCCTGGAATCCCAGAATCCCAAAATCTCCAAATCATAGAAACCCCAAATCCCGGAATCCCAGAATCCCCGAATCCCTAAATCCCAGAACCCCCAAATCCTGTAATCCCAGAATACCAAAATCCCAAAATCATAGAAACCCCAAATCCCAGAATCCCAGAATCCCCAAATTCTGGAATCCCCAAATCCCCGAATTCCCGAATCCCCAAATCCCAGAATTCCCGAATCCCAGAATCCCCAAGTCCTCAAATCCTGTAATCCCAGAATCCCAAAATCTCCAAATCATAGAATCCCCAAATCCCAGAACCCCCAAATCCCAGAATCCCCAAATTCTGGAATCCCCAAATCCTCAAATCCCAGAATTCCAGAATCCCCAAATTCCAGAACCCCCAAATCCCTGGATCCCTAAATCCACAAATCCCAGATTCCCTGAACACCCAAAATCCCCAAATCCCAAATCCCTGAACTCTCAAATCCCCGAAATCCCGAATTCCCCAAATTCCTGGACCCTCGAATTCCCAAATCCCTGAACCCCCAAATTCCCCAAATTCCCCAAATTCCCGAACCCTTGAATTCCTCAAACCCCAAATCCCTGAATCCCTGAACCCCCGAATTCCTGAATTCCCAAATCCCCGAATCCCTGAACCCCCGAATCCACAAATCCCCAAATTCCCGAAATCCCAAATCCCGAATTTCCCCATCCCAGCATTCCCGAATTTCCCCATCCCAAATTCACAAGTTCCCGAATTTCCCAATCCCAGCATTCCCAAATTTCCCAATCCCAAATTCCCGAATTCCCGAATTCCCGAATTCCCGAATTTCCCCATCCCGGCATTCCCGAATTCCCAAATCCCGAATCCCGAATTTCCCAATCCCAAAATTCCCAAATTCCCAAATCCCAGCATTCCCGCATTCCCAAATCCCGAATTTCCCCATCCCAGCATTCCCGAATTCCCGAATTTCCCCATCCCAGCATTCCCAAATTCCCGAATTTCCCCATCCCAGAATTCCCGAATTTCCCCATCCCAGCATTCCCGAATTCCCGAATTCCCGAATTTCCCCATCCCAGCATTCCCGAATTTCCCCATCCCAGCATTCCTGAATTTCCCCATCCCGAATTCCCAAATATTCCCAAATCCCAAATTTCCCAACCCCAGCATTCCCGAATTTCCCCATCCCAGCATTCCCAAATTTCCCAAATCCCAGCATTCCCGAATTCCCGAATTCCCGAATTTCCCCATCCCAGCATTCCCGAATTTCCCAAATTCCCAAATTCCCGAATTTCCCCATCCCAGCATTCCCGAATTTCCCAATCCCAGCATTCCCGAATTTCCCAACCCCAAATTCCCAAATTTCCCAATCCCAAATTCCCGAATTTCCAAATTCCCGAATTCCCGATTTTCCCCATCCCGGCATTCCCGATTTTCCCCATCCCAGCATTCCCAAATTCCCGAATTCCCGAATTTCCCCATCCCAGCATTCCCGAATTTCCCAAATTCCCAAATTCCCGAATTCCCGAATTCCCGAATTTCCCCATCCCAGCATTCCCGAATTTCCCCATCCCAGCATTCCCGAATTTCCCCATCCCGAATTCCCAAATATTCCCAAATCCCAAATTTCCCAACCCCAGCATTCCCGAATTTCCCCATCCCAGCATTCCCAAATTTCCCAAATCCCAGCATTCCCGAATTTCCCAATCCCAAAATTCACGCATTTCCCCATCCCAGCATTCCCGAATTCCCAAATCCCGAATTTCCCCATCCCAGCATTCCCAAATTCCCGAATTTCCCCATCCCGAATTCCCGAATTTCCCAACCCCAGCATTCCCGAATTCCCAAATTCCCGAATTTCCCAATCCCAGCATTCCCAAATTTCCCCATCCCAAATTCCCGAATTTCCAAATTCCCGAATTTCCCAAATCCCAAATTCCCGAATTTCCCCATCCCAAATTCACAAGTTCCCGAATTTCCCAATCCCAGCATTCCCGAATTCCCAATCCCAGCATTCCCGAATTTCCCCATCCCAGCATTCCCGAATTTCCCAATCCCAGCATTCCCGAATTTCCCAACCCCAAATTCCAAAATTTCCCAATCCCAAATTCCCGAATTTCCAAATTCCCGAATTCCCGAATTTCCCCATCCCGGCATTCCCGAATTTCCCCATCCCAGCATTCCCGAATTTCCCAAATTCCCAAATTCCCGAATTCCCGAATTCCCGAATTTCCCCATCCCAGCATTCCCGAATTTCCCAAATTCCCAAATTCCCGAATTCCCGAATTCCCGAATTTCCCCATCCCAGCATTCCCGAATTTCCCAAATTCCCAAATTCCCGAATTCCCGAATTTCCCCATCCCAGCATTCCCGAATTTCCCCATCCCAGCATTCCTGAATTTCCCCATCCCGAATTCCCAAATATTCCCAAATCCCAAATTTCCCAACCCCAGCATTCCCGAATTTCCCAATCCCAAAATTCACGCATTTCCCCATCCCAGCATTCCCGAATTCCCAAATCCCGAATTTCCCCATCCCAGCATTCCCAAATTCCCGAATTTCCCCATCCCAAATTCCCGAATTTCCCAACCCCAGCATTCCCGAATTCCCAAATTCCCGAATTTCCCAATCCCAGCATTCCCAAATTTCCCCATCCCGGCGTTCCTGAATTTCCCAATCCCAGCATTCCCAAATTTCCCCATCCCAAATTCCCGAATTTCCCCATCCCAGCATTCCCAAATATTCCCCATCCCAGCATTCCCGAATTTCCCAACCCCAGCATTCCCGAATTCCCAAATTCCCGAATTTCCCAATCCCAGCATTCCCAAATTCCCAAATTCCCGAATTCCCAATTTCCCCATCCCGGCATTCCCGAATTCCCAAATTCCCCCATCCCAGCATTCCCGAATTTCCCAATCCCAGCATTCCCGAATTCCCAAATTCCCGAATTTCCCAATCCCAGCATTCCCAAATTCCCAAATTCCCGAATTCCCAATTTCCCCATCCCGGCGTTCCCGAATTCCCGAATTCCCGAATTCCCCATCCCGGCGTTCCCGGCTCTCCCCACTCACCCGCGTGGCTCCGCGCTTCCCAGAAATCTGCGAGGAGAAGGAAAAAATTCCGGGAATTCCGATTGTTGTGGAGGAATTCCGTCCTTTCCCCAGAATTCCCGTTGAATCCCCTCCAAATCCTGGGAATTCGGGCATTCCAAGGGATTTGGAGATTCGGGAATTTGGGAATTTTGGGATTTGGGGGTTTTGGGGATTCGGGGATTTGGAGATTTGGGAATTTGGGCATTCCCGAGGTTTTCCCAGGAATTTGCGCATTCCAGGGGATTTGGGAATTTGGGAATTCAGAAATTTGGGAATTTTGGGATTCAGGGATTCTGGAATTTGGCTGCTCCCGAATTTTTCCCGGAATTTGGGCATTCCCGAGGTTTTCCCAGGAATTTGGGGATTCAGAAATTTGGGAATTTTGGGATTCAGGAATTTGGGAATTTGGGAATTTGGGAATTTTGGGATTCAGGAATTTGGACATTTGGGCATTCCCAAGGTTTTCCTGGGAATTTGAGCGTTCCAAGGGATTCGGGGATTGGGAATTTTGGGATTCAGGGATTCGGGAATTTGGAGATTTGGGCATTCCCGAGGTTTTCCCAAAAATTTGGGCATTCCAGGGATTTTGGGAATTTTGGGATTCAGGGACTCAGGAATTTGGAGATTTGGGCGTTCCCGAGGTTTTCCCTGGAATTTGGGAATTTTGGGATTCAGGGATTCGGGAATTTGGGAGCTCCCGAATTTTTCCCAGAATTTGGGCATTCCTGAGAATTTCCCGGGAATACTTTGGGTATTCCCGAGGTTTTCCCAGGAATTTGAGCATTCCAAGGGATTCGGGAATTTGGGAATTTTGGGATTCAGGAATTTGGGAATTTTGGGATTTGGGTGTTCCCGAATTTTTCCCAGAATTTGGGCATTCCCAAGATTTTCCTGGGAATTTGAGCATTCCAGGGATTTTGGGGATTCAGGGATTGCAGAAATTTGGGAATTTTGGGATTCAGGGATTCAGGAATTTTGGGAATTTTGGGAATTTTGGGATTCAGGAATTTGGAGATTTGGGCATTCCCAAGGTTTTCCCAAGAATTTGATTTTCCTGGGAATTTGGAGATTCGGGGATTCAGAAATTTGGGAATTTGGGGATTCAGGAATTTGGGAATTTTGGGATTCAGAAATTTGGGAATTTTGGGATTCGGGGATTCGGGAATTTGGGAATTTTGGGATTCAGGAATTTGGGAATTTTGGGATTTGGGTGTTCCCGAATTTTTCCCAGAATTTGGGCATTCCCAAGATTTTTCTGGGAATTTGAGCATTCCAGGGAATTTTGGGATTCAGGAATTTGGGAATTTTGGAGATTTGGGGATTCAGGGTTTCAGAAATTTGGGAATTTTGGGATTCAGGGACTCGGGAATTTGGGAATTTGGGCATTCCCGAGGTTTTCCCGGGAATTTGAGTATTCCAGGGAATTTGGAGATTCAGGGATTCAGCAATTTGGGAATTTTAGGATTTGGGTGTTCCCGAATTTTTCCCAGAATTTGGGCATTCCCAAGATTTTCCTGGGAATTTGAGCATTCCAGGGAATTTGGGGATTCAGGGATTGCAGAAATTTGGGAATTTTGGGATTCAGGGATTCAGGAATTTTGGGAATTTTGGGAATTTTGGGAATTTTGGGATTCAGGAATTTGGAGATTTGGGCATTCCCGAGGTTTTCCCAAGAATTTGGGCATTCCAGGGAATTTAGGGATTCAGGGATTCAGAAATTTGGGAATTTTGGGATTCAGGGACTCGGGAATTTGGGCATTCCCGAGGTTTTCCCAGGAATTTGATTTTCCTGGGAATTTGGAGATTCGGGGATTCAGAAATTTGGGAATTTTGGGATTCGGGAATTTGGGGATTTGGGCGTTCCCGAGGCTTTCCTGGGAATTTGGGTATTCCAGGGAATTTGGGGATTTAGGGATTCAGGGATTCGGGAATTTTGGGATTCAGGAATTCGGGAATTTGGGAATTTTGGGATCCAGGGATTCGGGAATTTGGAGATTTGGGCATTCCCGAGGTTTTCCCAGGAATAATTTGGGCATTCCCAAGATTTTCTTGGGAATTTGGGAATTCCCGAGGTTTTCCTGGGAATTTGAGCATTCCAGGGGATTTGGGAATTCAGAAATTCCCAGAATTTTGGGATTCAGGGATTCTGGAATTTGGCTGCTCCCGAATTTTTCCCGGAATTTGGGCATTCCCGAGGTTTTCCTGGGAATTTGGGCATTCCCGAGGTTTTCCCAGGAATTTGGGGATTCAGAAATTTGGGAATTTTGGGATTCAGGAATTTGGGATTCAGGGATTTGGGAATTTGGGAATTTGGGAATTTGGGAATTTGGGAATTTTGGGATTCAGGAATTTGGACATTTGGGCATTCCCAAGGTTTTCCTGGGAATTTGAGCGTTCCAAGGGATTCGGGGATTGGGAATTTTGGGAATTTTGGGATTCAGGGATTCGGGAATTTGGAGATTTGGGCATTCCCGAGGTTTTCCCAGGAATTTGGGAATTTTGGGATTCAGGGATTCGGGAATTTGGGAGCTCCCGAATTCTTCCCAGAATTTGGGCATTCCTGAGAATTTCCCGGGAATACTTTGGGTATTCCCGAGGTTTTCCCAGGAATTTGAGCATTCCAAGGGATTCGGGGATTCGGGAATTTGGGAATTTTGGGATTCAGGAATTTGGGAATTTTGGGATTCGGGGATTCGGGAATTTGGGAATTTTAGGATTTGGGTGTTCCCAAATTTTTCCCAGAATTTGGGCATTCCCGAGATTTTCCTGGGAATTTGAGCATTCCAGGGAATTTTGGGATTCAGGGATTCAGGACTTTGGGAATTTTGGAGATTTGGGGATTCAGGGATTCAGGAATTTTGGGAATTTTGGGAATTTTGGGATTCAGGAATTTGGAGATTTGGGCATTCCCGAGGTTTTCCCAAGAATTTGGGCATTCCAGGGAATTTGGGGATTCAGGGATTCAGAAATTTGGGAATTTGGGACTTCGGGGATTTGGGGATTCAGGGATTCAGAAATTTGGGAATTTTGGGATTCAGGGACTCGGGAATTTGGGCATTCCCGAGGTTTTCCCAGGAATTTGATTTTCCTGGGAATTTGGGAATTTTGGGATTCGGGAATTTGGGGATTTGGGCGTTCCCGAGGCTTTCCTGGGAATTTGGGTATTCCAGGGAATTTGGGGATTTAGGGATTCAGGGATTCGGGAATTTTGGGATTCGGGAATTTGGGAATTTTGGGATCCAGGGATTCGGGAATTTGGAGATTTGGGCATTCCCGAGGTTTTCCCAGGAATAATTTGGGCATTCCCAAGATTTTCTTGGGAATTTGGGAATTCCCGAGGTTTTCCTGGGAATTTGAGCATTCCAGGGGATTTGGGAATTCAGAAATTTGGGAATTTTGGGATTCAGGGATTCTGGAATTTGGCTGCTCCCGAATTTTTCCCAGAATTTGGGCATTCCTGAGAATTTCCTGGGAATTTGGGAATTCCCGAGGTTTTCCCAGGAATTTGAGCATTCCAAGGGATTCGGGGATTCAGAAATTTGGGAATTTTGGGATTCGGGGACTCAGGAATTTGGGAATTTTAGGATTTGGGTGTTCCCGAATTTTTCCCAGAATTTGGGCATTCTGGGAATTTTGGGATTCAGGAATTTGGAGATTTGGGCATTCCCGAGGTTATCCCAGGAATTTGATTTTCCTGGGAAATTGGAGATTCGGGGATTCAGGAATTTGGGAATTTTGGGATTTGCGTGTTCCCGAATTTTTCCCAGAATTTGGGCATTCCCAAGATTTTCCTGGGAATTTGAGCATTCCAGGGAATTTGGGAATTTGGGGATTCAGAAATTTGGGAATTTTGGGATTCAGAAATTTGGAGATTTGGGCATTCCCAAGATTTTCCTGGGAATAATTTGGGCATTCCCAAGGTATTCCAAGGAATTTGAGCATTCCAAGGAATCTGGGGATTTGGGGATTCGGAATTTTGGGAATTTTGGGATTCAGGGATTCGGGAATTTGGAGATCTGGGCATTCCCGAGGTTTTCCCAAAAATTTGGGCATTTCATGGAATTTAGGAATTTTGGGATCCAGGGATTCGGGAATTTGGGCATTCCCGAGGTTTTCCCGGGAATTTGAGCATTCCAGGGAATTTGGGGATTCAGAAATTTGGGAATTTTGGGAATTAGGGATTCGGGAATTTTGGGATTCAGGAATTCGGGAATTTGGGAATTTTGGGATCCAGGGATTCCGGAATTTGGAGATTTGGGCGTTCCCAAGATTTTCTTGGGAATTTGGGAATTCCCGAGGTTTTCCCGGGAATTTGGGCCTTCCCGAATTTTCCGTGCTTACCCAGCTCGGCTTTCAGCTGCCCTGAAAGGAAAAGTTTTTCCATCATTTTTTTGGGGATTTTGGGATTTTTCCCTCCCTTTTTTCCCATCCAAACCAAGCCCGAGCTTGGAACTGCAGGAAATTCCATGGAAAATCTGGAAAATCGGCGGAATTCCAGGAATTTTTAACCAATTTCGCGGAAAACGGGGATTTATGGAATTTGGAGGTTTCTTACCCAAACGTTGCTTGAATTGGATTTTGGCTGGAAAGGGAAAAAAAAGGGAAACGAGTGATGGGAAAATTGCATGGAAAAATGGGAATATCGGGGGGAAAAGGGTTGGGAGAAATGGGGGAAAAATGGGGGGGAAAATGGGGGAAAAAATGGGGGAAAATGGGGGAAAAAGAGGGGAAAAAAGGGGGAGAAAAATGGGGAAAAAAGGGGGAAAATGGGGGGAAAAATGGGGAAGAAAAGAGGGGGAAAACGGGGGAAAAATGGGGAAAAAAGGGGATAAAAGAGAGGGAAAAATGGGGAAAAAAGGGGGAGGAAAATGGGGGAAAAATGGGATAAAAGTGGGAGAAAAATGGGGAAAAAAGGGGGAGAAAAGAGGGGAAAAAATGGGAGAAAAGAGGGGGAAAATGGGGAAAAGGGGGGATAAAAGAGGAAGAAAATGAGGGAAAAAGAGGGGGAAAAAGGGGAAAAAAGGGGGATAAAAGAGGGGGAAAAAATGGGATAAAAGTGGGGAAAATGGGGGGAAAAAAGAGGGGGAAAATGGGGGAAAAAAGGGGGAATAAAAGTGGGGGAAAAATGGGAAAAAAGGGGGAGAAAAGAGGGGGAAAATGGGATAAAAGTGGGATAAAAAAGGGGGAGAAAAGAGGGGGAAAAATAAGGGGATAAAAGAGGGGAAAATGGGGGAAAAAAGGGGAAAAAAGAGGGGGAAAAGGAGAAAAGAGGGGGATAAAAGAGGGGGAAAAATGGGGGAAAAAGGGGAATAAAATGTGGGGAAAATGGGGAAAAAAGGGGGAGAAAAGTGGGGGAAAATAAGGGGAAAAAATAGGGAAAAATGGGGGAAAAATGGGGGAAAAAAGGGGATAAAAGAGGGGAAAACTGGGGGAAAAAAGGGGGAAAAAGGAGAAAAAGGGGGAAAACGAGGGGAAAATGGGGGGAAAATGGGGATAAAAGAGGGGAAAAAATGGGGAAAAAAGGGGATAAAAGAGGGGGAAAATGGGGGGAAAATGGGGGGAAAAGGGGAATAAAAATGGGGAAAAATGGGGAGAAAAGAGGGGGAAAATGGGGAAAAAAGGGGAAAAAATGGGGGGAAAAAGGGGATAAAAGAGGAAGAAAATGGGGATAAAAGAGGGGGAAAAAGGGGGATAAAACGGGAAAAAAGGGGAAAAAAGGGGATAAAACAGGGGAAAAAAGGGGAAAAAAGGGGAAGAAAAGAGGGGAAGAAAAGAGGGTGAAAATGAGGAAAAAAGAGGGGAAAAAAAGGGGATAAAAGAGGGGAAAAATGGGGGAAAAATGGGGATAAAAGAGGGGGAAAAGGGGATAAAAATGGGGATAAAAGGGGGATAAAAGGGGGATAAAAGAGGGGAAAAATGGGGGAAAAATGGGGATAAAAGAGGGGGAAAAAGGGGGAAAATGGGGGGAAAAATGGGGAAGAAAAGAGGGGGAAAACGGGGAAAAAAGGGGGAAAAAAGGGGATAAAAGAGAGGGAAAAATGGGGAGAAAAATGGGGAAAAAATGGGATAAAAGTGGGATAAAAATGGGGAAAAAAGGGGGAGAAAAGAGGGAAAAATGGGGATAAAAGGAAGAAAATGGGGGAAAAAAGGGGGAAAAAAGGGGGAAAAAAGGGGATAAAAGAGGGGAAAACTGGGGGAAAAAAGGGGGAAAAAGGAGAAAAAGGGGGAAAAACGAGGGGAAAAATGGGGGGAAAATGGGGATAAAAGAGGGGAAAAATAAGAGGATAAAAGAGGGAAAAAATGGGGAAAAAAGGGGATAAAGAGGGGAAAAATGGGGAAAGAAGAAGGAAAAAATGGGGGAAAAAGGGGGTTAAAAGAGGGGGAAAATGGGAAAAAAGGGGGAGAAAAGAGGGGAAAAAAGAGGGGAAAAATGGGGAAAAGGGGGGATAAAAGAGGGGAAAAAATGGGATAAAAGTGGGGAAAATGGGGAAAAAAGGGAATAAAATGTGGGGAAAATGGGGAAAAAAGGGATAAAAGAGGAAGAAAATGAGGATAAAAGACGGGGAAAAATGGGGATAAAACAGGGGAAAATGGGGGAAAAAGGGGGATAAAAGGGGGGGAAAGGGAAAAAGAGGGGGAAAAAGAGGGAAAATGGGGGAAAATGGGGGATAAAGAGGGAAAAAATGGGAAAAAAGGGGAGAAAAATGGGGAAAAAAGGGGGAGAAAAGAGGGGGAAAATGGGGAAAAAAGAGGGGAAAAATAAAGGGATAAAAGAGGGGGAAAAATGGGGAAAAAAGGGGATAAAGAGGGGAAAATGGGAAAAAATGGGAAAAAAGGGGATAAAAGAGGGGGAAAATGGGGGGAAAATGGGGGGAAAAGGGGAATAAAAATGGGGAAAATGGGGAGAAAAGAGGGGGAAAATGGGGAAAAAAGGGGAAAAAAATGGGGGGAAAAAAAGGGATAAAAGAGGAAGAAAATGGGGATAAAAGAGGGGGAAAAAGGGGAAGAAAAGAGGGGAAGAAAAGAGGGTGAAAATGAGGAAAAAAGAGGGGAAAAAGGGGATAAAGAGGGGGATAAAAGGGGGATAAAAGAGGGGAAAAATGGGGGAAAATGGGGGGAAAAGGGGAATAAAAGAGGGGAAAATGGGGAAAAAGGGGGGATAAAAGAGGGGAAAAATGGGATAAAAGAGGGGAAAAAATGGGGAAAAAGGGAAAAAGAGGGGGAAAAAAGAGGGATAAAAGAGGGGAAAAATGGGGAAAAAAGGGGGATAAAAATGGGGGAAAAAGGGGGATAAAAATGGGGGAAAATGGGGGAAAAAAGGGAGGAATTGGGATTGAAATTGGGATTGTAATTGGGATTGAAATTGGGATTGAAATTAGAATCGAAATTGGGATTTACCTTCTCGTTTCTTGGCTTTTTCTCCATCTGGGAATTCCGGATGTGGCATGAAAGGAATGAGAGGGAGAAATATTAATTTATTAATGGTTAATATTAATTAATAATTGGTAATAATTGGTAATACTTGGTAATAATTGGTAATAATTTGATGTTGTTGGTGTTTGGTAGTGATGGGGTTTGTGAATTCCTGGGCAGAGGAAAAGGGGAAAAAATGGGGGAAAATGGGGAAAAATGGGAAAAAATGGGAAAAATGGGGAAAAGGGAAAATGAGAAAAATGGGGAAAAAATGGGGAAAAAATGGGGAAAAAAGGGGAAAAATGGGGAAAAGGAAAAAAAGGAGAAAAAAGAGGAAAAAAGGAAAAGGGGAAGAAAGGGATAAAAGGGGGAAAAAGGGGAAAAAGGAAAAGGGGAAAATGGGGAAAAAGGGAGGAAAGGGGAAAAGGGAAAAATGTGAAAGAAGGGGAAGAAAGGGGGAAAATGGGAAAAATGGGAAAAAAAAGGGAAAAAGGGGAAAAAGGGGAAAAAGGGGGAAAAAGGGGGAAATGGGAAAAAAAGGGGAAAAGGGGAAAAAGGGAAAAATGGGGAGAAAGGGAGGAAAGGGGAAAAATGGGAAAAATGGGAAAAGGGGAAAATGAGAAAAATGGGGAAAAAGGGAAAGGGAAAAAGGAGAAAAAAGGGGGAAAATGGGATAAAAGGGGAAAAAGGGAGAAAAAGGAGAAAAAAGGGAAATGAGAAAAAGGGGGGAAAATTGGGATGAAAAGGGGAAAAAGGGAAAAAAGGAAAAGGGGAAGAAAGGGATAAAAGGGGGAAATGGGGAAAAAAGAGGAAAAAGGGAAAAAGGAAAAAAATGGGGGAAATGAGGGGAAAAGGGGAAGAAATGGGGAAAAAAGGGAAATGAGAAAAGGGGGAAAAAGGGGGGAAAAGGAAAAGGGGAAAATGGGGAGGAAAGGGGGAAAAGGGAAAAAAGGGAAGGGGGAAAAATGGGGAAAATGGGGAAAAGGAGAAAAAAGGGGGAAAATGGGGAAAAAGGGGGAAAAAGGGGGAAAATGGGGAAAAAGGAGAAAAAAGGGAAAAGGGGAAAAAGGGGGAAAAAGAGGAAAAAAGGGGGAAAAAGAGGAAAAAAGGGGGAAAAAGAGGAAAAAAGGAAAAGGGGAAGAAAGGGATAAAAGGGGAAATGGGAGAAAAAAGAGGAAAAAGAGGAAAAAGGGAAAAAAGGGAAAATGGGGAGAAAGGGAGGAAAGGGGGAAAAGGGGAAAATGAGAAAAGGGGAAAATGAGAAAAATGGGGAAAAGAGGGAAAATGGGAAAGGGAAAAAAGGAGAAAAAAGGGGAAAAATGGGATAAAAAGGGAGAAAAAGGAGAAAAAAGGGAAATGAGAAAAAGGGGGGAAAATGGGGATAAAAAGGGGAAAAAGGGAAAAAGGAAAAAATGGGGAAATGAGGGGAAAAGGGGAAGAAATGGGAAAGGAGAAAAAAGGGGGGAAAAGGGGAAAAAGGAAAATGGGGAGAAAGGGGAAAAAGGGGAAAAAATGGGGGGAAAATGGGAAGGAATGGGAAAAATGGGAAGGAATGGGGAAAAAAGGGGAAAAAAGGGGAAAAGTTGGAAGGGGAAAAAGGGGGAAAAAGAAAAAAGCAAAAAAAGGCAGAAAATGAGGAAAAAGATGAGGGAAAAATGGGAAAAAAGGGGAAAATTCCCCAAAAAGGCCAAACTCACCCAGCAGCGCCTTCAGCTCCTTCTGGTCTGGAAAAGGGAAAATTGGGGTGAAAATGGTGAAATTTGGGGTGAAAATCAAAAAATATGGGGTAAAAATGGCAAAATTGGGGTGAAAATGGCAAAAATTGAGGTAAAAGTGCCCAAATTTGGGGTGAAAATGGCAAAAATTGGGGTGAAAATGTCAAAATTTGGGGTAAAAAAGCCAAAAATTGGGGTAAAAATAAAAAAAATTTGGGGTAAAAATGGCGAAATTTGGGGTGAAAATCCAAAAATTTGGGGTGAAAATGGAAAAATTGGGGTAAAATTGGAAAAATTTGGGTAAAATTTCCAAAATTTGGGGTGAAAATGGCAAAAATTGGGGTAAAAATAGCAAAAATTTGGGGTGAAAATGGCAAAATTTGCGTGAAAATGGCAAATTTTGGGGTAAAATTTCCAAAAATTGGGTAAAAATGGCAAAAATTGGGGTGAAAATCCAAAAATTTGGGGTGAAAATGGAAAAATTGGGGTAAAATTTCCAAAATTTGGGGCGAAAATGGCAAAATTTGCGTGAAAATGCCAAAAATTTGGGGTAAAAATGCCAAAAAATTGGGGCGAAAATCCAAAAATTTGGGGTAAAAATGGCAAAATTTGAGGTGAAAATGGCAAAATTTGGGGTAAGAAATGGCAAAATTTGGGGTGAAAATCCAAAAATTGGGGTAAAAATGGCAAAAAATTGGGTGAAAAATCCAAAAATTTGGGGTAAAAATGTCAAAATTTGGGGTAAAAATGTCAAAATTTGGGTAAAATGGCAAAAATTGGGGTGAAAATGCCAAATATTTG
>NW_027099180.1:0-19743 GCF_037042795.1 Molothrus aeneus | reverse complement strand
GCCTCCGGGAGAATCGGCGAGCGGCAGCTTCCCAAAGGCGAAGATGCAAGCTGCAGCACACAGGCACAGTGTGGGCAGCATTCAGACTCAGAGAAAACAGTACTTTACCACTCTCCTGCCTTTTCCATGGTTATTCTATTGGAAAAGAACGAGTTTTGGACAACTACCTTTCATTCTTGCCAAACTCTTTGCAGACCCCCGTGCAAGCTTTAGAACAAGATTTTGGATGTTTTCTTTCCTGGCAGAGTTTCTCCTCGCAAGATATGGTGGAAAAGCTTTTTGCTGAGTGTAGAGCGGCAAGACACGCAGAAGACGCAGATACGCAGCTCTCCGAAGCTAAGTGCCGGTCCCGGGCTTCTTTCGGCACAAACCGCTCTCAGGAGCTCCCTGCGCTCGCCACAATGCTCTGTGTGCGAAGAAGCCGCTTCTTCGCCTCCGGGAGAATCGGCGAGCGGCAGCTTCCCAAAGGCGAAGATGCAAGCTGCAGCACACAGGCACAGTGTGGGCAGCCTTCAGACTCAGAGAAAACAGTACTTTACCACTCTCCTGCCTTTTCCATGGTTATTCTATTGGAAAAGAACGAGTTTTGGACAACTACCTTTCATTCTTGCCAAACTCTTTGCAGACCCCCGTGCAAGCTTTAGAACAAGATTTTGGATGTTTTCTTTCCTGGCAGAGTTTCTCCTTGCAAGATATGGTGGAAAAGCTTTTTGCTGAGTGTAGAGCGGCAAGACACGCAGAAGACGCAGATACGCAGCTCTCCGAAGCTAAGTGCCGGTCCCGGGCTTCTTTCGGCACAAACCGCTCTCAGGAGCTCCCTGCGCTCGCCACAATGCTCTGTGTGCGAAGAAGCCGCTTCTTCGCCTCCGGGAGAATCGGCGAGCGGCAGCTTCCCAAAGGCGAAGATGCAAGCTGCAGCACACAGGCACAGTGTGGGCAGCCTTCAGACTCAGAGAAAACAGTACTTTACCACTCTCCTGCCTTTTCCATGGTTATTCTATTGGAAAAGAACGAGTTTTGGACAACTACCTTTCATTCTTGCCAAACTCTTTGCAGACCCCCGTGCAAGCTTTAGAACAAGATTTTGGATGTTTTCTTTCCTGGCAGAGTTTCTCCTTGCAAGATATGCTGGAAAAGCTTTTTGCTGAGTGTAGAGCGGCAAGACACGCAGAAGACGCAGATACGCAGCTCTCCGAAGCTAAGTGCCGGTCCCGGGCTTCTTTCGGCACAAACCGCTCTCAAGGAGCTCCCTGCGCTCGCCACAATGCTCTGTGTGCGAAGAAGCCGCTTCTTCGCCTCCGGGAGAATCGGCGAGCGGCAGCTTCCCAAAGGCGAAGATGCAAGCTGCAGCACACAGGCACAGTGTGGGCTGCATTCAGACTTAGAGAAAACAGTACTTTACCACTCTCCTGCCTTTTCCATGGTTATTCTATTGGAAAAGAACGAGTTTTGGACAACTACCTTTCATTCTTGCCAAACTCTTTGCAGACCCCCGTGCAAGCTTTAGAACAAGATTTTGGATGTTTTCTTTCCTGGCAGAGTTTCTCCTTGCAAGATATGGTGGAAAAGCTTTTTGCTGAGTGTAGAGCGGCAAGACACGCAGAAGACGCAGATACGCAGCTCTCCGAAGCTAAGTGCCGGTCCCGGGCTTCTTTCGGCACAAACCGCTCTCAGGAGCTCCCTGCGCTCGCCACAATGCTCTGTGTGCGAAGAAGCCGCTTCTTCGCCTGCGGGAGAATCGGCGAGCGGCAGCTTCCCAAAGGCGAAGATGCAAGCTGCAGCACACAGGCACAGTGTGGGCAGCCTTCAGACTTAGAGAAAACAGTACTTTACCACTCTCCTGCCTTTTCCATGGTTCTTCTATTGGAAAAGAACGAGTTTTGGACAACTACCTTTCATTCTTGCCAAACTCTTTGCAGACCCCCGTGCAAGCTTTAGAACAAGATTTTGGATGTTTTCTTTCCTGGCAGAGTTTCTCCTTGCAAGATATGCTGGAAAAGCTTTTTGCTGAGTGTAGAGCGGCAAGACACGCAGAAGACGCAGATACGCAGCTCTCCGAAGCTAAGTGCCGGTCCCGGGCTTCTTTCGGCACAAACCGCTCTCAGGAGCTCCCTGCGCTCGCCACAATGCTCTGTGTGCGAAGAAGCCGCTTCTTCGCCTCCGGGAGAATCGGCGAGCGGCAGCTTCCCAAAGGCGAAGATGCAAGCTGCAGCACACAGGCACAGTGTGGGCAGCATTCAGACTCAGAGAAAACAGTGCTTTACCACTCTCCTGCCTTTTCCATGGTTATTCTATTGGAAAAGAACGAGTTTTGGACAACTACCTTTCATTCTTGCCAAACTCTTTGCAGACCCCCGTGCAAGCTTTAGAACAAGATTTTGGATGTTTTCTTTCCTGGCAGAGTTTCTCCTCGCAAGATATGGTGGAAAAGCTTTTTGCTGAGTGTAGAGCGGCAAGACACGCAGAAGACGTAGATACGCAGCTCTCCGAAGCTAAGTGCCGGTCCCGGGCTTCTTTCGGCACAAACCGCTCTCAGGAGCTCCCTGCGCTCGCCACAATGCTCTGTGTGCGAAGAAGCCGCTTCTTCGCCTCCGGGAGAATCGGCGAGCGGCAGCTTCCCAAAGGCGAAGATGCAAGCTGCAGCACACAGGCACAGTGTGGGCAGCCTTCAGACTCAGAGAAAACAGTACTTTACCACTCTCCTGCCTTTTCCATGGTTATTCTATTGGAAAAGAACGAGTTTTGGACAACTACCTTTCATTCTTGCCAAACTCTTTGCAGACCCCCGTGCAAGCTTTAGAACAAGATTTTGGATGTTTTCTTTCCTGGCAGAGTTTCTCCTTGCAAGATATGGTGGAAAAGCTTTTTGCTGAGTGTAGAGCGGCAAGACACGCAGAAGAGGCAGATACGCAGCTCTCCGAAGCTAAGTGCCGCTCCCGGGCTTCTTTCGGCACAAACCGCTCTCAGGAGCTCCCTGCGCTCGCCACAATGCTCTGTGTGCGAAGAAGCCGCTTCTTCGCCTCCGGGAGAATCGGCGAGCGGCAGCTTCCCAAAGGCGAAGATGCAAGCTGCAGCACACAGGCAGAGTGTGGGCAGCATTCAGACTCAGAGAAAACAGTACTTTACCACTCTCCTGCCTTTTCCATGGTTATTCTATTGGAAAAGAACGAGTTTTGGACAACTACCTTTCATTCTTGCCAAACTCTTTGCAGACCCCCGTGCAAGCTTTAGAACAAGATTTTGGATGTTTTCTTTCCTGGCAGAGTTTCTCCTTGCAAGATATGGTGGAAAAGCTTTTTGCTGAGTGTAGAGCGGCAAGACACGCAGAAGACGCAGATACGCAGCTCTCCGAAGCTAAGTGCCGGTCCCGGGCTTCTTTCGGCACAAACCGCTCTCAGGAGCTCCCTGCGCTCGCCACAATGCTCTGTGTGCGAAGAAGCCGCTTCTTCGCCTGCGGGAGAATCGGCGAGCGGCAGCTTCCCAAAGGCGAAGATGCAAGCTGCAGCACACAGGCACAGTGTGGGCAGCATTCAGACTCAGAGAAAACAGTACTTTACCACTCTCCTGCCTTTTCCATGGTTATTCTATTGGAAAAGAACGAGTTTTGGACAACTACCTTTCATTCTTGCCAAACTCTTTGCAGACCCCCGTGCAAGCTTTAGAACAAGATTTTGGATGTTTTCTTTCCTGGCAGAGTTTCTCCTTGCAAGATATGCTGGAAAAGCTTTTTGCTGAGTGTAGAGCGGCAAGACACGCAGAAGACGCAGATACGCAGCTCTCCGAAGCTAAGTGCCGGTCCCGGGCTTCTTTCGGCACAAACCGCTCTCAGGAGCTCCCTGCGCTCGCCACAATGCTCTGTGTGCGAAGAAGCCGCTTCTTCGCCTCCGGGAGAATCGGCGAGCGGCAGCTTCCCAAAGGCGAAGATGCAAGCTGCAGCACACAGGCACAGTGTGGGCAGCATTCAGACTCAGAGAAAACAGTACTTTACCACTCTCCTGCCTTTTCCATGGTTATTCTATTGGAAAAGAACGAGTTTTGGACAACTACCTTTCATTCTTGCCAAACTCTTTGCAGACCCCCGTGCAAGCTTTAGAACAAGATTTTGGATGTTTTCTTTCCTGGCAGAGTTTCTCCTTGCAAGATATGCTGGAAAAGCTTTTTGCTGAGTGTAGAGCGGCAAGACACGCAGAAGACGCAGATACGCAGCTCTCCGAAGCTAAGTGCCGGTCCCGGGCTTCTTTCGGCACAAACCGCTCTCAGGAGCTCCCTGCGCTCGCCACAATGCTCTGGTGCGAAGAAGCCGCTTCTTCGCCTCCGGGAGAATCGGCGAGCGGCAGCTTCCCAAAGGCGAAGATGCAAGCTGCAGCACACAGGCACAGTGTGGGCAGCCTTCAGAACTTAGAGAAAACAGTACTTTACCACTCTCCTGCCTTTTCCATGGTTATTCTATTGGAAAAGAACGAGTTTTGGACAACTACCTTTCATTCTTGCCAAACTCTTTGCAGACCCCCGTGCAAGCTTTAGAACAAGATTTTGGATGTTTTCTTTCCTGGCAGAGTTTCTCCTTGCAAGATATGCTGGAAAAGCTTTTTGCTGAGTGTAGAGCGGCAAGACACGCAGAAGACGCAGATACGCAGCTCTCCGAAGCTAAGTGCCGGTCCCGGGCTTCTTTCGGCACAAACCGCTCTCAGGAGCTCCCTGCGCTCGCCACAATGCTCTGTGTGCGAAGAAGCCGCTTCTTCGCCTGCGGGAGAATCGGCGAGCGGCAGCTTCCCAAAGGCGAAGATGCAAGCTGCAGCACACAGGCACAGTGTGGGCAGCATTCAGACTTAGAGAAAACAGTACTTTACCACTCTCCTGCCTTTTCCATGGTTATTCTATTGGAAAAGAACGAGTTTTGGACAACTACCTTTCATTCTTGCCAAACTCTTTGCAGACCCCCGTGCAAGCTTTAGAACAAGATTTTGGATGTTTTCTTCCCTGGCAGAGTTTCTCCTTGCAAGATATGGTGGAAAAGCTTTTTGCTGAGTGTAGAGCGGCAAGACACGCAGAAGACGCAGATACGCAGCTCTCCGAAGCTAAGTGCCGGTCCCGGGCTTCTTTCGGCACAAACCGCTCTCAGGAGCTCCCTGCGCTCGCCACAATGCTCTGTGTGCGAAGAAGCCGCTTCTTCGCCTCCGGGAGAATCGGCGAGCGGCAGCTTCCCAAAGGCGAAGATGCAAGCTGCAGCACACAGGCACAGTGTGGGCAGCCTTCAGACTCAGAGAAAACAGTACTTTACCACTCTCCTGCCTTTTCCATGGTTATTCTATTGGAAAAGAACGAGTTTTGGACAACTACCTTTCATTCTTGCCAAACTCTTTGCAGACCCCCGTGCAAGCTTTAGAACAAGATTTTGGATGTTTTCTTTCCTGGCAGAGTTTCTCCTTGCAAGATATGGTGGAAAAGCTTTTTGCTGAGTGTAGAGCGGCAAGACACGCAGAAGACGCAGATACGCAGCTCTCCGAAGCTAAGTGCCGGTCCCGGGCTTCTTTCGGCACAAACCGCTCTCAGGAGCTCCCTGCGCTCGCCACAATGCTCTGTGTGCGAAGAAGCCGCTTCTTCGCCTCCGGGAGAATCGGCGAGCGGCAGCTTCCCAAAGGCGAAGATGCAAGCTGCAGCACACAGGCACAGTGTGGGCAGCCTTCAGACTCAGAGAAAACAGTACTTTACCACTCTCCTGCCTTTTCCATGGTTATTCTATTGGAAAAGAACGAGTTTTGGACAACTACCTTTCATTCTTGCCAAACTCTTTGCAGACCCCCGTGCAAGCTTTAGAACAAGATTTTGGATGTTTTCTTTCCTGGCAGAGTTTCTCCTTGCAAGATATGGTGGAAAAGCTTTTTGCTGAGTGTAGAGCGGCAAGACACGCAGAAGACGCAGATACGCAGCTCTCCGAAGCTAAGTGCCGGTCCCGGGCTTCTTTCGGCACAAACCGCTCTCAGGAGCTCCCTGCGCTCGCCACAATGCTCTGTGTGCGAAGAAGCCGCTTCTTCGCCTCCGGGAGAATCGGCGAGCGGCAGCTTCCCAAAGGCGAAGATGCAAGCTGCAGCACACAGGCACAGTGTGGGCAGCATTCAGACTCAGAGAAAACAGTACTTTACCACTCTCCTGCCTTTTCCATGGTTATTCTATTGGAAAAGAACGAGTTTTGGACAACTACCTTTCATTCTTGCCAAACTCTTTGCAGACCCCCGTGCAAGCTTTAGAACAAGATTTTGGATGTTTTCTTTCCTGGCAGAGTTTCTCCTTGCAAGATATGCTGGAAAAGCTTTTTGCTGAGTGTAGAGCGGCAAGACACGCAGAAGACGCAGATACGCAGCTCTCCGAAGCTAAGTGCCGGTCCCGGGCTTCTTTCGGCACAAACCGCTCTCAGGAGCTCCCTGCGCTCGCCACAATGCTCTGTGTGCGAAGAAGCCGCTTCTTCGCCTGCGGGAGAATCGGCGAGCGGCAGCTTCCCAAAGGCGAAGATGCAAGCTGCAGCACACAGGCACAGTGTGGGCAGCCTTCAGACTTCGAGAAAACAGTACTTTACCACTCTCCTGCCTTTTCCATGGTTATTCTATTGGAAAAGAACGAGTTTTGGACAACTACCTTTCATTCTTGCCAAACTCTTTGCAGACCCCCGTGCAAGCTTTAGAACAAGATTTTGGATGTTTTCTTTCCTGGCAGAGTTTCTCCTTGCAAGATATGCTGGAAAAGCTTTTTGCTGAGTGTAGAGCGGCAAGACACGCAGAAGACGCAGATACGCAGCTCTCCGAAGCTAAGTGCCGGTCCCGGGCTTCTTTCGGCACAAACCGCTCTCAGGAGCTCCCTGCGCTCGCCACAATGCTCTGTGTGCGAAGAAGCCGCTTCTTCGCCTCCGGGAGAATCGGCGAGCGGCAGCTTCCCAAAGGCGAAGATGCAAGCTGCAGCACACAGGCACAGTGTGGGCAGCATTCAGACTCAGAGAAAACAGTACTTTACCACTCTCCTGCCTTTTCCATGGTTATTCTATTGGAAAAGAACGAGTTTTGGACAACTACCTTTCATTCTTGCCAAACTCTTTGCAGACCCCCGTGCAAGCTTTAGAACAAGATTTTGGATGTTTTCTTTCCTGGCAGAGTTTCTCCTTGCAAGATATGGTGGAAAAGCTTTTTGCTGAGTGTAGAGCGGCAAGACACGCAGAAGACGCAGATACGCAGCTCTCCGAAGCTAAGTGCCGGTCCCGGGCTTCTTTCGGCACAAACCGCTCTCAGGAGCTCCCTGCGCTCGCCACAATGCTCTGTGTGCGAAGAAGCCGCTTCTTCGCCTCCGGGAGAATCGGCGAGCGGCAGCTTCCCAAAGGCGAAGATGCAAGCTGCAGCACACAGGCACAGTGTGGGCAGCCTTCAGACTCAGAGAAAACAGTACTTTACCACTCTCCTGCCTTTTCCATGGTTATTCTATTGGAAAAGAACGAGTTTTGGACAACTACCTTTCATTCTTGCCAAACTCTTTGCAGACCCCCGTGCAAGCTTTAGAACAAGATTTTGGATGTTTTCTTTCCTGGCAGAGTTTCTCCTTGCAAGATATGCTGGAAAAGCTTTTTGCTGAGTGTAGAGCGGCAAGACACGCAGAAGACGCAGATACGCAGCTCTCCGAAGCTAAGTGCCGGTCCCGGGCTTCTTTCGGCACAAACCGCTCTCAGGAGCTCCCTGCGCTCGCCACAATGCTCTGTGTGCGAAGAAGCCGCTTCTTCGCCTGCGGGAGAATCGGCGAGCGGCAGCTTCCCAAAGGCGAAGATGCAAGCTGCAGCACACAGGCACAGTGTGGGCAGCATTCAGACTCAGAGAAAACAGTACTTGACCACTCTCCTGCCTTTTCCATGGTTATTCTATTGGAAAAGAACGAGTTTTGGACAACTACCTTTCATTCTTGCCAAACTCTTTGCAGACCCCCGTGCAAGCTTTAGAACAAGATTTTGGATGTTTTCTTTCCTGGCAGAGTTTCTCCTTGCAAGATATGGTGGAAAAGCTTTTTGCTGAGTGTAGAGCGGCAAGACACGCAGAAGACGCAGATACGCAGCTCTCCGAAGCTAAGTGCCGGTCCCGGGCTTCTTTCGGCACAAACCGCTCTCAGGAGCTCCCTGCGCTCGCCACAATGCTCTGTGTGCGAAGAAGCCGCTTCTTCGCCTCCGGGAGAATCGGCGAGCGGCAGCTTCCCAAAGGCGAAGATGCAAGCTGCAGCACACAGGCACAGTGTGGGCAGCCTTCAGACTCAGAGAAAACAGTACTTTACCACTCTCCTGCCTTTTCCATGGTTATTCTATTGGAAAAGAACGAGTTTTGGACAACTACCTTTCATTCTTGCCAAACTCTTTGCAGACCCCCGTGCAAGCTTTAGAACAAGATTTTGGATGTTTTCTTTCCTGGCAGAGTTTCTCCTTGCAAGATATGGTGGAAAAGCTTTTTGCTGAGTGTAGAGCGGCAAGACACGCAGAAGACGCAGATACGCAGCTCTCCGAAGCTAAGTGCCGGTCCCGGGCTTCTTTCGGCACAAACCGCTCTCAGGAGCTCCCTGCGCTCGCCACAATGCTCTGTGTGCGAAGAAGCCGCTTCTTCGCCTCCGGGAGAATCGGCGAGCGGCAGCTTCCCAAAGGCGAAGATGCAAGCTGCAGCACACAGGCACAGTGTGGGCAGCATTCAGACTCAGAGAAAACAGTACTTGACCACTCTCCTGCCTTTTCCATGGTTATTCTATTGGAAAAGAACGAGTTTTGGACAACTACCTTTCATTCTTGCCAAACTCTTTGCAGACCCCCGTGCAAGCTTTAGAACAAGATTTTGGATGTTTTCTTTCCTGGCAGAGTTTCTCCTTGCAAGATATGGTGGAAAAGCTTTTTGCTGAGTGTAGAGCGGCAAGACACGCAGAAGACGCAGATACGCAGCTCTCCGAAGCTAAGTGCCGGTCCCGGGCTTCTTTCGGCACAAACCGCTCTCAGGAGCTCCCTGCGCTCGCCACAATGCTCTGTGTGCGAAGAAGCCGCTTCTTCGCCTCCGGGAGAATCGGCGAGCGGCAGCTTCCCAAAGGCGAAGATGCAAGCTGCAGCACACAGGCACAGTGTGGGCAGCATTCAGACTCAGAGAAAACAGTACTTGACCACTCTCCTGCCTTTTCCATGGTTATTCTATTGGAAAAGAACGAGTTTTGGACAACTACCTTTCATTCTTGCCAAACTCTTTGCAGACCCCCGTGCAAGCTTTAGAACAAGATTTTGGATGTTTTCTTTCCTGGCAGAGTTTCTCCTTGCAAGATATGGTGGAAAAGCTTTTTGCTGAGTGTAGAGCGGCAAGACACGCAGAAGACGCAGATACGCAGCTCTCCGAAGCTAAGTGCCGGTCCCGGGCTTCTTTCGGCACAAACCGCTCTCAGGAGCTCCCTGCGCTCGCCACAATGCTCTGTGTGCGAAGAAGCCGCTTCTTCGCCTCCGGGAGAATCGGCGAGCGGCAGCTTCCCAAAGGCGAAGATGCAAGCTGCAGCACACAGGCACAGTGTGGGCAGCATTCAGACTCAGAGAAAACAGTACTTTACCACTCTCCTGCCTTTTCCATGGTTATTCTATTGGAAAAGAACGAGTTTTGGACAACTACCTTTCATTCTTGCCAAACTCTTTGCAGACCCCCGTGCAAGCTTTAGAACAAGATTTTGGATGTTTTCTTTCCTGGCAGAGTTTCTCCTTGCAAGATATGGTGGAAAAGCTTTTTGCTGAGTGTAGAGCGGCAAGACACGCAGAAGACGCAGATACGCAGCTCTCCGAAGCTAAGTGCCGGTCCCGGGCTTCTTTCGGCACAAACCGCTCTCAGGAGCTCCCTGCGCTCGCCACAATGCTCTGTGTGCGAAGAAGCCGCTTCTTCGCCTCCGGGAGAATCGGCGAGCGGCAGCTTCCCAAAGGCGAAGATGCAAGCTGCAGCACACAGGCACAGTGTGGGCAGCATTCAGACTCAGAGAAAACAGTACTTTACCACTCTCCTGCCTTTTCCATGGTTATTCTATTGGAAAAGAACGAGTTTTGGACAACTACCTTTCATTCTTGCCAAACTCTTTGCAGACCCCCGTGCAAGCTTTAGAACAAGATTTTGGATGTTTTCTTTCCTGGCAGAGTTTCTCATTGCAAGATATGCTGGAAAAGCTTTTTGCTGAGTGTAGAGCGGCAAGACACGCAGAAGACGCAGATACGCAGCTCTCCGAAGCTAAGTGCCGGTCCCGGGCTTCTTTCGGCACAAACCGCTCTCAGGAGCTCCCTGCGCTCGCCACAATGCTCTGTGTGCGAAGAAGCCGCTTCTTCGCCTCCGGGAGAATCGGCGAGCGGCAGCTTCCCAAAGGCGAAGATGCAAGCTGCAGCACACAGGCACAGTGTGGGCAGCCTTCAGACTTAGAGAAAACAGTACTTTACCACTCTCCTGCCTTTTCCATGGTTATTCTATTGGAAAAGAACGAGTTTTGGACAACTACCTTTCATTCTTGCCAAACTCTTTGCAGACCCCCGTGCAAGCTTTAGAACAAGATTTTGGATGTTTTCTTTCCTGGCAGAGTTTCTCCTTGCAAGATATGGTGGAAAAGCTTTTTGCTGAGTGTAGAGCGGCAAGACACGCAGAAGACGCAGATACGCAGCTCTCCGAAGCTAAGTGCCGGTCCCGGGCTTCTTTCGGCACAAACCGCTCTCAGGAGCTCCCTGCGCTCGCCACAATGCTCTGTGTGCGAAGAAGCCGCTTCTTCGCCTCCGGGAGAATCGGCGAGCGGCAGCTTCCCAAAGGCGAAGATGCAAGCTGCAGCACACAGGCACAGTGTGGGCAGCATTCAGACTCAGAGAAAACAGTACTTTACCACTCTCCTGCCTTTTCCATGGTTATTCTATTGGAAAAGAACGAGTTTTGGACAACTACCTTTCATTCTTGCCAAACTCTTTGCAGACCCCCGTGCAAGCTTTAGAACAAGATTTTGGATGTTTTCTTTCCTGGCAGAGTTTCTCCTTGCAAGATATGCTGGAAAAGCTTTTTGCTGAGTGTAGAGCGGCAAGACACGCAGAAGACGCAGATACGCAGCTCTCCGAAGCTAAGTGCCGGTCCCGGGCTTCTTTCGGCACAAACCGCTCTCAGGAGCTCCCTGCGCTCGCCACAATGCTCTGTGTGCGAAGAAGCCGCTTCTTCGCCTCCGGGAGAATCGGCGAGCGGCAGCTTCCCAAAGGCGAAGATGCAAGCTGCAGCACACAGGCACAGTGTGGGCAGCATTCAGACTTAGAGAAAACAGTACTTTACCACTCTCCTGCCTTTTCCATGGTTATTCTATTGGAAAAGAACGAGTTTTGGACAACTACCTTTCATTCTTGCCAAACTCTTTGCAGACCCCCGTGCAAGCTTTAGAACAAGATTTTGGATGTTTTCTTTCCTGGCAGAGTTTCTCCTTGCAAGATATGGTGGAAAAGCTTTTTGCTGAGTGTAGAGCGGCAAGACACGCAGAAGACGCAGATACGCAGCTCTCCGAAGCTAAGTGCCGGTCCCGGGCTTCTTTCGGCACAAACCGCTCTCAGGAGCTCCCTGCGCTCGCCACAATGCTCTGTGTGCGAAGAAGCCGCTTCTTCGCCTCCGGGAGAATCGGCGAGCGGCAGCTTCCCAAAGGCGAAGATGTAAGCTGCAGCACACAGGCACAGTGTGGGCAGCCTTCAGACTCAGAGAAAACAGTACTTTACCACTCTCCTGCCTTTTCCATGGTTATTCTATTGGAAAAGAACGAGTTTTGGACAACTACCTTTCATTCTTGCCAAACTCTTTGCAGACCCCCGTGCAAGCTTTAGAACAAGATTTTGGATGTTTTCTTTCCTGGCAGAGTTTCTCCTCACAAGATATGCTGGAAAAGCTTTTTGCTGAGTGTAGAGCGGCAAGACACGCAGAAGACGCAGATACGCAGCTCTCCGAAGCTAAGTGCCGGTCCCGGGCTTCTTTCGGCACAAACCGCTCTCAGGAGCTCCCTGCGCTCGCCACAATGCTCTGTGTGCGAAGAAGCCGCTTCTTCGCCTGCGGGAGAATCGGCGAGCGGCAGCTTCCCAAAGGCGAAGATGCAAGCTGCAGCACACAGGCACAGTGTGGGCAGCATTCAGACTTAGAGAAAACAGTACTTTACCACTCTCCTGCCTTTTCCATGGTTATTCTATTGGAAAAGAACGAGTTTTGGACAACTACCTTTCATTCTTGCCAAACTCTTTGCAGACCCCCGTGCAAGCTTTAGAACAAGATTTTGGATGTTTTCTTTCCTGGCAGAGTTTCTCCTTGCAAGATATGGTGGAAAAGCTTTTTGCTGAGTGTAGAGCGGCAAGACACGCAGAAGACGCAGATACGCAGCTCTCCGAAGCTAAGTGCCGCTCCCGGGCTTCTTTCGGCACAAACCGCTCTCAAGGAGCTCCCTGCGCTCGCCACAATGCTCTGTGTGCGAAGAAGCCGCTTCTTCGCCTGCGGGAGAATCGGCGAGCGGCAGCTTCCCAAAGGCGAAGATGCAAGCTGCAGCACACAGGCACAGTGTGGGCTGCATTCAGACTTAGAGAAAACAGTACTTGACCACTCTCCTGCCTTTTCCATGGTTATTCTATTGGAAAAGAACGAGTTTTGGACAACTACCTTTCATTCTTGCCAAACTCTTTGCAGACCCCCGTGCAAGCTTTAGAACAAGATTTTGGATGTTTTCTTTCCTGGCAGAGTTTCTCCTTGCAAGATATGCTGGAAAAGCTTTTTGCTGAGTGTAGAGCGGCAAGACACGCAGAAGACGCAGATACGCAGCTCTCCGAAGCTAAGTGCCGGTCCCGGGCTTCTTTCGGCACAAACCGCTCTCAGGAGCTCCCTGCGCTCGCCACAATGCTCTGTGTGCGAAGAAGCCGCTTCTTCGCCTGCGGGAGAATCGGCGAGCGGCAGCTTCCCAAAGGCGAAGATGCAAGCTGCAGCACACAGGCACAGTGTGGGCAGCCTTCAGACTTAGAGAAAACAGTACTTTACCACTCTCCTGCCTTTTCCATGGTTATTCTATTGGAAAAGAACGAGTTTTGGACAACTACCTTTCATTCTTGCCAAACTCTTTGCAGACCCCCGTGCAAGCTTTAGAACAAGATTTTGGATGTTTTCTTTCCTGGCAGAGTTTCTCCTTGCAAGATATGCTGGAAAAGCTTTTTGCTGAGTGTAGAGCGGCAAGACACGCAGAAGACGCAGATACGCAGCTCTCCGAAGCTAAGTGCCGGTCCCGGGCTTCTTTCGGCACAAACCGCTCTCAGGAGCTCCCTGCGCTCGCCACAATGCTCTGTGTGCGAAGAAGCCGCTTCTTCGCCTCCGGGAGAATCGGCGAGCGGCAGCTTCCCAAAGGCGAAGATGCAAGCTGCAGCACACAGGCACAGTGTGGGCAGCATTCAGACTTAGAGAAAACAGTACTTTACCACTCTCCTGCCTTTTCCATGGTTATTCTATTGGAAAAGAACGAGTTTTGGACAACTACCTTTCATTCTTGCCAAACTCTTTGCAGACCCCCGTGCAAGCTTTAGAACAAGATTTTGGATGTTTTCTTTCCTGGCAGAGTTTCTCCTTGCAAGATATGCTGGAAAAGCTTTTTGCTGAGTGTAGAGCGGCAAGACACGCAGAAGACGCAGATACGCAGCTCTCCGAAGCTAAGTGCCGGTCCCGGGCTTCTTTCGGCACAAACCGCTCTCAGGAGCTCCCTGCGCTCGCCACAATGCTCTGTGTGCGAAGAAGCCGCTTCTTCGCCTCCGGGAGAATCGGCGAGCGGCAGCTTCCCAAAGGCGAAGATGCAAGCTGCAGCACACAGGCACAGTGTGGGCAGCATTCAGACTCAGAGAAAACAGTACTTTACCACTCTCCTGCCTTTTCCATGGTTATTCTATTGGAAAAGAACGAGTTTTGGACAACTACCTTTCATTCTTGCCAAACTCTTTGCAGACCCCCGTGCAAGCTTTAGAACAAGATTTTGGATGTTTTCTTTCCTGGCAGAGTTTCTCCTCGCAAGATATGGTGGAAAAGCTTTTTGCTGAGTGTAGAGCGGCAAGACACGCAGAAGACGCAGATACGCAGCTCTCCGAAGCTAAGTGCCGGTCCCGGGCTTCTTTCGGCACAAACCGCTCTCAGGAGCTCCCTGCGCTCGCCACAATGCTCTGTGTGCGAAGAAGCCGCTTCTTCGCCTCCGGGAGAATCGGCGAGCGGCAGCTTCCCAAAGGCGAAGATGCAAGCTGCAGCACACAGGCACAGTGTGGGCAGCCTTCAGACTCAGAGAAAACAGTACTTTACCACTCTCCTGCCTTTTCCATGGTTATTCTATTGGAAAAGAACGAGTTTTGGACAACTACCTTTCATTCTTGCCAAACTCTTTGCAGACCCCCGTGCAAGCTTTAGAACAAGATTTTGGATGTTTTCTTTCCTGGCAGAGTTTCTCCTTGCAAGATATGGTGGAAAAGCTTTTTGCTGAGTGTAGAGCGGCAAGACACGCAGAAGACGCAGATACGCAGCTCTCCGAAGCTAAGTGCCGGTCCCGGGCTTCTTTCGGCACAAACCGCTCTCAGGAGCTCCCTGCGCTCGCCACAATGCTCTGTGTGCGAAGAAGCCGCTTCTTCGCCTCCGGGAGAATCGGCGAGCGGCAGCTTCCCAAAGGCGAAGATGCAAGCTGCAGCACACAGGCACAGTGTGGGCAGCCTTCAGACTCAGAGAAAACAGTACTTTACCACTCTCCTGCCTTTTCCATGGTTATTCTATTGGAAAAGAACGAGTTTTGGACAACTACCTTTCATTCTTGCCAAACTCTTTGCAGACCCCCGTGCAAGCTTTAGAACAAGATTTTGGATGTTTTCTTTCCTGGCAGAGTTTCTCCTTGCAAGATATGCTGGAAAAGCTTTTTGCTGAGTGTAGAGCGGCAAGACACGCAGAAGACGCAGATACGCAGCTCTCCGAAGCTAAGTGCCGGTCCCGGGCTTCTTTCGGCACAAACCGCTCTCAAGGAGCTCCCTGCGCTCGCCACAATGCTCTGTGTGCGAAGAAGCCGCTTCTTCGCCTCCGGGAGAATCGGCGAGCGGCAGCTTCCCAAAGGCGAAGATGCAAGCTGCAGCACACAGGCACAGTGTGGGCTGCATTCAGACTTAGAGAAAACAGTACTTTACCACTCTCCTGCCTTTTCCATGGTTATTCTATTGGAAAAGAACGAGTTTTGGACAACTACCTTTCATTCTTGCCAAACTCTTTGCAGACCCCCGTGCAAGCTTTAGAACAAGATTTTGGATGTTTTCTTTCCTGGCAGAGTTTCTCCTTGCAAGATATGGTGGAAAAGCTTTTTGCTGAGTGTAGAGCGGCAAGACACGCAGAAGACGCAGATACGCAGCTCTCCGAAGCTAAGTGCCGGTCCCGGGCTTCTTTCGGCACAAACCGCTCTCAGGAGCTCCCTGCGCTCGCCACAATGCTCTGTGTGCGAAGAAGCCGCTTCTTCGCCTGCGGGAGAATCGGCGAGCGGCAGCTTCCCAAAGGCGAAGATGCAAGCTGCAGCACACAGGCACAGTGTGGGCAGCCTTCAGACTTAGAGAAAACAGTACTTTACCACTCTCCTGCCTTTTCCATGGTTCTTCTATTGGAAAAGAACGAGTTTTGGACAACTACCTTTCATTCTTGCCAAACTCTTTGCAGACCCCCGTGCAAGCTTTAGAACAAGATTTTGGATGTTTTCTTTCCTGGCAGAGTTTCTCCTTGCAAGATATGCTGGAAAAGCTTTTTGCTGAGTGTAGAGCGGCAAGACACGCAGAAGACGCAGATACGCAGCTCTCCGAAGCTAAGTGCCGGTCCCGGGCTTCTTTCGGCACAAACCGCTCTCAGGAGCTCCCTGCGCTCGCCACAATGCTCTGTGTGCGAAGAAGCCGCTTCTTCGCCTCCGGGAGAATCGGCGAGCGGCAGCTTCCCAAAGGCGAAGATGCAAGCTGCAGCACACAGGCACAGTGTGGGCAGCATTCAGACTCAGAGAAAACAGTGCTTTACCACTCTCCTGCCTTTTCCATGGTTATTCTATTGGAAAAGAACGAGTTTTGGACAACTACCTTTCATTCTTGCCAAACTCTTTGCAGACCCCCGTGCAAGCTTTAGAACAAGATTTTGGATGTTTTCTTTCCTGGCAGAGTTTCTCCTCGCAAGATATGGTGGAAAAGCTTTTTGCTGAGTGTAGAGCGGCAAGACACGCAGAAGACGTAGATACGCAGCTCTCCGAAGCTAAGTGCCGGTCCCGGGCTTCTTTCGGCACAAACCGCTCTCAGGAGCTCCCTGCGCTCGCCACAATGCTCTGTGTGCGAAGAAGCCGCTTCTTCGCCTCCGGGAGAATCGGCGAGCGGCAGCTTCCCAAAGGCGAAGATGCAAGCTGCAGCACACAGGCACAGTGTGGGCAGCCTTCAGACTCAGAGAAAACAGTACTTTACCACTCTCCTGCCTTTTCCATGGTTATTCTATTGGAAAAGAACGAGTTTTGGACAACTACCTTTCATTCTTGCCAAACTCTTTGCAGACCCCCGTGCAAGCTTTAGAACAAGATTTTGGATGTTTTCTTTCCTGGCAGAGTTTCTCCTTGCAAGATATGGTGGAAAAGCTTTTTGCTGAGTGTAGAGCGGCAAGACACGCAGAAGAGGCAGATACGCAGCTCTCCGAAGCTAAGTGCCGCTCCCGGGCTTCTTTCGGCACAAACCGCTCTCAGGAGCTCCCTGCGCTCGCCACAATGCTCTGTGTGCGAAGAAGCCGCTTCTTCGCCTCCGGGAGAATCGGCGAGCGGCAGCTTCCCAAAGGCGAAGATGCAAGCTGCAGCACACAGGCAGAGTGTGGGCAGCATTCAGACTCAGAGAAAACAGTACTTTACCACTCTCCTGCCTTTTCCATGGTTATTCTATTGGAAAAGAACGAGTTTTGGACAACTACCTTTCATTCTTGCCAAACTCTTTGCAGACCCCCGTGCAAGCTTTAGAACAAGATTTTGGATGTTTTCTTTCCTGGCAGAGTTTCTCCTTGCAAGATATGGTGGAAAAGCTTTTTGCTGAGTGTAGAGCGGCAAGACACGCAGAAGACGCAGATACGCAGCTCTCCGAAGCTAAGTGCCGGTCCCGGGCTTCTTTCGGCACAAACCGCTCTCAGGAGCTCCCTGCGCTCGCCACAATGCTCTGTGTGCGAAGAAGCCGCTTCTTCGCCTGCGGGAGAATCGGCGAGCGGCAGCTTCCCAAAGGCGAAGATGCAAGCTGCAGCACACAGGCACAGTGTGGGCAGCATTCAGACTCAGAGAAAACAGTACTTTACCACTCTCCTGCCTTTTCCATGGTTATTCTATTGGAAAAGAACGAGTTTTGGACAACTACCTTTCATTCTTGCCAAACTCTTTGCAGACCCCCGTGCAAGCTTTAGAACAAGATTTTGGATGTTTTCTTTCCTGGCAGAGTTTCTCCTTGCAAGATATGCTGGAAAAGCTTTTTGCTGAGTGTAGAGCGGCAAGACACGCAGAAGACGCAGATACGCAGCTCTCCGAAGCTAAGTGCCGGTCCCGGGCTTCTTTCGGCACAAACCGCTCTCAGGAGCTCCCTGCGCTCGCCACAATGCTCTGTGTGCGAAGAAGCCGCTTCTTCGCCTCCGGGAGAATCGGCGAGCGGCAGCTTCCCAAAGGCGAAGATGCAAGCTGCAGCACACAGGCACAGTGTGGGCAGCATTCAGACTCAGAGAAAACAGTACTTTACCACTCTCCTGCCTTTTCCATGGTTATTCTATTGGAAAAGAACGAGTTTTGGACAACTACCTTTCATTCTTGCCAAACTCTTTGCAGACCCCCGTGCAAGCTTTAGAACAAGATTTTGGATGTTTTCTTTCCTGGCAGAGTTTCTCCTTGCAAGATATGCTGGAAAAGCTTTTTGCTGAGTGTAGAGCGGCAAGACACGCAGAAGACGCAGATACGCAGCTCTCCGAAGCTAAGTGCCGGTCCCGGGCTTCTTTCGGCACAAACCGCTCTCAGGAGCTCCCTGCGCTCGCCACAATGCTCTGTGTGCGAAGAAGCCGCTTCTTCGCCTCCGGGAGAATCGGCGAGCGGCAGCTTCCCAAAGGCGAAGATGCAAGCTGCAGCACACAGGCACAGTGTGGGCAGCCTTCAGACTTAGAGAAAACAGTACTTTACCACTCTCCTGCCTTTTCCATGGTTATTCTATTGGAAAAGAACGAGTTTTGGACAACTACCTTTCATTCTTGCCAAACTCTTTGCAGACCCCCGTGCAAGCTTTAGAACAAGATTTTGGATGTTTTCTTTCCTGGCAGAGTTTCTCCTTGCAAGATATGCTGGAAAAGCTTTTTGCTGAGTGTAGAGCGGCAAGACACGCAGAAGACGCAGATACGCAGCTCTCCGAAGCTAAGTGCCGGTCCCGGGCTTCTTTCGGCACAAACCGCTCTCAGGAGCTCCCTGCGCTCGCCACAATGCTCTGTGTGCGAAGAAGCCGCTTCTTCGCCTGCGGGAGAATCGGCGAGCGGCAGCTTCCCAAAGGCGAAGATGCAAGCTGCAGCACACAGGCACAGTGTGGGCAGCATTCAGACTTAGAGAAAACAGTACTTTACCACTCTCCTGCCTTTTCCATGGTTATTCTATTGGAAAAGAACGAGTTTTGGACAACTACCTTTCATTCTTGCCAAACTCTTTGCAGACCCCCGTGCAAGCTTTAGAACAAGATTTTGGATGTTTTCTTCCCTGGCAGAGTTTCTCCTTGCAAGATATGGTGGAAAAGCTTTTTGCTGAGTGTAGAGCGGCAAGACACGCAGAAGACGCAGATACGCAGCTCTCCGAAGCTAAGTGCCGGTCCCGGGCTTCTTTCGGCACAAACCGCTCTCAGGAGCTCCCTGCGCTCGCCACAATGCTCTGTGTGCGAAGAAGCCGCTTCTTCGCCTCCGGGAGAATCGGCGAGCGGCAGCTTCCCAAAGGCGAAGATGCAAGCTGCAGCACACAGGCACAGTGTGGGCAGCCTTCAGACTCAGAGAAAACAGTACTTTACCACTCTCCTGCCTTTTCCATGGTTATTCTATTGGAAAAGAACGAGTTTTGGACAACTACCTTTCATTCTTGCCAAACTCTTTGCAGACCCCCGTGCAAGCTTTAGAACAAGATTTTGGATGTTTTCTTTCCTGGCAGAGTTTCTCCTTGCAAGATATGGTGGAAAAGCTTTTTGCTGAGTGTAGAGCGGCAAGACACGCAGAAGACGCAGATACGCAGCTCTCCGAAGCTAAGTGCCGGTCCCGGGCTTCTTTCGGCACAAACCGCTCTCAGGAGCTCCCTGCGCTCGCCACAATGCTCTGTGTGCGAAGAAGCCGCTTCTTCGCCTCCGGGAGAATCGGCGAGCGGCAGCTTCCCAAAGGCGAAGATGCAAGCTGCAGCACACAGGCACAGTGTGGGCAGCCTTCAGACTCAGAGAAAACAGTACTTTACCACTCTCCTGCCTTTTCCATGGTTATTCTATTGGAAAAGAACGAGTTTTGGACAACTACCTTTCATTCTTGCCAAACTCTTTGCAGACCCCCGTGCAAGCTTTAGAACAAGATTTTGGATGTTTTCTTTCCTGGCAGAGTTTCTCCTTGCAAGATATGGTGGAAAAGCTTTTTGCTGAGTGTAGAGCGGCAAGACACGCAGAAGACGCAGATACGCAGCTCTCCGAAGCTAAGTGCC
>NW_027099179.1:0-21463 GCF_037042795.1 Molothrus aeneus | reverse complement strand
AATAGAATAACCATGGAAAAGGCAGGAGAGTGGTAAAGTACTGTTTTCTCTAAGTCTGAAGGCTGCCCACACTGTGCCTGTGTGCTGCAGCTTGCATCTTCGCCTTTGCGAAGCTGCCGCTCGCCGATTCTCCCGGAGGCGAAGAAGCGGCTTCTTCGCACACAGAGCATTGTGGCGAGCGCAGGGAGCTCCTGAGAGCGGTTTGTGCCGAAAGAAGCCCGGGACCGGCACTTAGCTTCGGAGAGCTGCGTATCTGCGTCTTCTGCGTGTCTTGCCGCTCTACACTCAGCAAAAAGCTTTTCCACCATATCTTGCAAGGAGAAACTCTGCCAGGAAAGAAAACATCCAAAATCTTGTTCTAAAGCTTGCACGGAGGTCTGCAAAGAGTTTGGCAAGAATGAAAGGTAGTTGTCCAAAACTCGTTCTTTTCCAATAGAATAACCATGGAAAAGGCAGGAGAGTGGTAAAGTACTGTTTTCTCTAAGTCTGAAGGCTGCCCACACTGTGCCTGTGTGCTGCAGCTTGCATCTTCGCCTTTGGGAAGCTGCCGCTCGCCGATTCTCCCGGAGGCGAAGAAGCGGCTTCTTCGCACACAGAGCATTGTGGCGAGCGCAGGGAGCTCCTGAGAGCGGTTTGTGCCGAAAGAAGCCCGGGACCGGCACTTAGCTTCGGAGAGCTGCGTATCTGCGTCTTCTGCGTGTCTTGCCGCTCTACACTCAGCCAAAAGCTTTTCCACCATATCTTGCAAGGAGAAACTCTGCCAGGAAAGAAAACATCCAAAATCTTGTTCTAAAGCTTGCACGGGGGTCTGCAAAGAGTTTGGCAAGAATGAAAGGTAGTTGTCCAAAACTCGTTCTTTTCCAATAGAATAACCATGGAAAAGGCAGGAGAGTGGTAAAGTACTGTTTTCTCTAAGTCTGAATGCTGCCCACACTGTGCCTGTGTGCTGCAGCTTGCATCTTCGCCTTTGGGAAGCTGCCGCTCGCCGATTCTCCCGCAGGCGAAGAAGCGGCTTCTTCGCACACAGAGCATTGTGGCGAGCGCAGGGAGCTCCTGAGAGCGGTTTGTGCCGAAAGAAGCCCGGGACCGGCACTTAGCTTCGGAGAGCTGCGTATCTGCGTCTTCTGCGTGTCTTGCCGCTCTACACTCAGCAAAAAGCTTTTCCACCATATCTTGCAAGGAGAAACTCTGCCAGGAAAGAAAACATCCAAAATCTTGTTCTAAAGCTTGCACGGGGGTCTGCAAAGAGTTTGGCAAGAATGAAAGGTAGTTGTCCAAAACTCGTTCTTTTCCAATAGAATAACCATGGAAAAGGCAGGAGAGTGGTAAAGTACTGTTTTCTCTAAGTCTGAATGCTGCCCACACTGTGCCTGCGTGCTGCAGCTTGCATCTTCGCCTTTGGGAAGCTGCCGCTCGCCGATTCTCCCGGAGGCGAAGAAGCGGCTTCTTCGCACACAGAGCATTGTGGCGAGCGCAGGGAGCTCCTGAGAGCGGTTTGTGCCGAAAGAAGCCCGGGACCGGCACTTAGCTTCGGAGAGCTGCGTATCTGCGTCTTCTGCGTGTCTTGCCGCTCTACACTCAGCCAAAAGCTTTTCCACCATATCTTGCAAGGAGAAACTCTGCCAGGAAAGAAAACATCCAAAATCTTGTTCTAAAGCTTGCACGGGGGTCTGCAAAGAGTTTGGCAAGAATGAAAGGTAGTTGTCCAAAACTCGTTCTTTTCCAATAGAATAACCATGGAAAAGGCAGGAGAGTGGTAAAGTACTGTTTTCTCTAAGTCTGAATGCTGCCCACACTGTGCCTGTGTGCTGCAGCTTGCATCTTCGCCTTTGGCAAGCTGCCGCTCGCCGATTCTCCCGGAGGCGAAGAAGCGGCTTCTTCGCACACAGAGCATTGTGGCGAGCGCAGGGAGTTCCTGAGAGCGGTTTGTGCCGAAAGAAGCCCGGGACCGGCACTTAGCTTCGGAGAGCTGCGTATCTGCGTCTTCTGCGTGTCTTGCCGCTCTACACTCAGCCAAAAGCTTTTCCACCATATCTTGCAAGGAGAAACTCTGCCAGGAAAGAAAACATCCAAAATCTTGTTCTAAAGCTTGCACGGGGGTCTGCAAAGAGTTTGGCAAGAATGAAAGGTAGTTGTCCAAAACTCGTTCTTTTCCAATAGAATAACCATGGATAAGGCAGGAGAGTGGTAAAGTACTGTTTTATCTAAGTCTGAATGCTGCCCACACTGTGCCTGTGTGCTGCAGCTTGCATCTTTGCCTTTGGGAAGCTGCCGCTCGCCGATTCTCCCGCAGGCGAAGAAGCGGCTTCTTCGCACACAGAGCATTGTGGCGAGCGCAGGGAGCTGCTGAGAGCGGTTTGTGCCGAAAGAAGCCCGGGACCGGCACTTAGCTTCGGAGAGCTGCGTATCTGCGTCTTCTGCGTGTCTTGCCGCTCTACACTCAGCAAAAAGCTTTTTCACCATATCTTGCAAGGAGAAACTCTGCCAGGAAAGAAAACATACAAAATCTTGTTCTAAAGCTTGCACGGGGGTCTGCAAAGAGTTTGGCAAGAATGAAAGGTAGTTGTCCAAAACTCGTTCTTTTCCAATAGAATAACCATGGAAAAGGCAGGAGAGTGGTAAAGTACTGTTTTCTCTAAGTCTGAAGGCTGCCCACACTGTGCCTGTGTGCTGCAGCTTGCATCTTCGCCTTTGGGAAGCTGCCGCTCGCCGATTCTCCCGGAGGCGAAGAAGCGGCTTCTTCGCACACAGAGCATTGTGGCGAGCGCAGGGAGCTCCTGAGAGCGGTTTGTGCCGAAAGAAGCCCGGGACCGGCACTTAGCTTCGGAGAGCTGCGTATCTGCGTCTTCTGCGTGTCTTGCCGCTCTACACTCAGCCAAAAGCTTTTCCACCATATCTTGCAAGGAGAAACTCTGCCAGGAAAGAAAACATCCAAAATCTTGTTCTAAAGCTTGCACGGGGGTCTGCAAAGAGTTTGGCAAGAATGAAAGGTAGTTGTCCAAAACTCCTTCTTTTCCAATAGAATAACCATGGATAAGGCAGGAGAGTGGTAAAGTACTGTTTTCTCTAAGTCTGAAGGCTGCCCACACTGTGCCTGTGTGCTGCAGCTTGCATCTTCGCCTTTGCGAAGCTGCCGCTCGCCGATTCTCCCGGAGGCGAAGAAGCGGCTTCTTCGCACACAGAGCATTGTGGCGAGCGCAGGGAGCTCCTGAGAGCGGTTTGTGCCGAAAGAAGCCCGGGACCGGCACTTAGCTTCGGAGAGCTGCGTATCTGCGTCTTCTGCGTGTCTTGCCGCTCTACACTCAGCAAAAAGCTTTTCCACCATATCTTGCAAGGAGAAACTCTGCCAGGAAAGAAAACATCCAAAATCTTGTTCTAAAGCTTGCACGGAGGTCTGCAAAGAGTTTGGCAAGAATGAAAGGTAGTTGTCCAAAACTCGTTCTTTTCCAATAGAATAACCATGGAAAAGGCAGGAGAGTGGTAAAGTACTGTTTTCTCTAAGTCTGAAGGCTGCCCACACTGTGCCTGCGTGCTGCAGCTTGCATCTTCGCCTTTGGGAAGCTGCCGCTCGCCGATTCTCCCGGAGGCGAAGAAGCGGCTTCTTCGCACACAGAGCATTGTGGCGAGCGCAGGGAGCTCCTGAGAGCGGTTTGTGCCGAAAGGAGCCCGGGACCGGCACTTAGCTTCGGAGAGCTGCGTATCCGCGTCTTCTGCGTGTCTTGCCGCTCTACACTCAGCCAAAAGCTTTTCCACCATATCTTGCAAGGAGAAACTCTGCCAGGAAAGAAAACATCCAAAATCTTGTTCTAAAGCTTGCACGGGGGTCTGCAAAGAGTTTGGCAAGAATGAAAGGTAGTTGTCCAAAACTCGTTCTTTTCCAATAGAATAACCATGGAAAAGGCAGGAGAGTGGTAAAGTACTGTTTTCTCTAAGTCTGAAGGCTGCCCACACTGTGCCTGTGTGCTGCAGCTTGCATCTTCGCCTTTGGGAAGCTGCCGCTCGCCGATTCTCCCGGAGGCGAAGAAGCGGCTTCTTCGCACACAGAGCATTGTGGCGAGCGCAGGGAGCTCCTGAGAGCGGTTTGTGCCGAAAGAAGCCCGGGACCGGCACTTAGCTTCGGAGAGCTGCGTATCTGCGTCTTCTGCGTGTCTTGCCGCTCTACACTCAGCCAAAAGCTTTTCCACCATATCTTGCAAGGAGAAACTCTGCCAGGAAAGAAAACATCCAAAATCTTGTTCTAAAGCTTGCACGGGGGTCTGCAAAGAGTTTGGCAAGAATGAAAGGTAGTTGTCCAAAACTCGTTCTTTTCCAATAGAATAACCATGGAAAAGGCAGGAGAGTGGTAAAGTACTGTTTTCTCTAAGTCTGAAGGCTGCCCACACTGTGCCTGTGTGCTGCAGCTTGCATCTTCGCCTTTGGGAAGCTGCCGCTCGCCGATTCTCCCGGAGGCGAAGAAGCGGCTTCTTCGCACACAGAGCATTGTGGCGAGCGCAGGGAGCTCCTGAGAGCGGTTTGTGCCGAAAGAAGCCCGGGACCGGCACTTAGCTTCGGAGAGCTGCGTATCTGCGTCTTCTGCGTGTCTTGCCGCTCTACACTCAGCAAAAAGCTTTTCCACCATATCTTGCAAGGAGAAACTCTGCCAGGAAAGAAAACATCCAAAATCTTGTTCTAAAGCTTGCACGGAGGTCTGCAAAGAGTTTGGCAAGAATGAAAGGTAGTTGTCCAAAACTCGTTCTTTTCCAATAGAATAACCATGGAAAAGGCAGGAGAGTGGTAAAGTACTGTTTTCTCTAAGTCTGAAGGCTGCCCACACTGTGCCTGTGTGCTGCAGCTTGCATCTTCGCCTTTGGGAAGCTGCCGCTCGCCGATTCTCCCGGAGGCGAAGAAGCGGCTTCTTCGCACACAGAGCATTGTGGCGAGCGCAGGGAGCTCCTGAGAGCGGTTTGTGCCGAAAGAAGCCCGGGACCGGCACTTAGCTTCGGAGAGCTGCGTATCTGCGTCTTCTGCGTGTCTTGCCGCTCTACACTCAGCAAAAAGCTTTTCCACCATATCTTGCAAGGAGAAACTCTGCCAGGAAAGAAAACATCCAAAATCTTGTTCTAAAGCTTGCACGGGGGTCTGCAAAGAGTTTGGCAAGAATGAAAGGTAGTTGTCCAAAACTCGTTCTTTTCCAATAGAATAACCATGGAAAAGGCAGGAGAGTGGTAAAGTACTGTTTTCTCTAAGTCTGAATGCTGCCCACACTGTGCCTGTGTGCTGCAGCTTGCATCTTCGCCTTTGGCAAGCTGCCGCTCGCCGATTCTCCCGGAGGCGAAGAAGCGGCTTCTTCGCACACAGAGCATTGTGGCGAGCGCAGGGAGTTCCTGAGAGCGGTTTGTGCCGAAAGAAGCCCGGGACCGGCACTTAGCTTCGGAGAGCTGCGTATCTGCGTCTTCTGCGTGTCTTGCCGCTCTACACTCAGCAAAAAGCTTTTCCACCATATCTTGCAAGGAGAAACTCTGCCAGGAAAGAAAACATCCAAAATCTTGTTCTAAAGCTTGCACGGGGGTCTGCAAAGAGTTTGGCAAGAATGAAAGGTAGTTGTCCAAAACTCCTTCTTTTCCAATAGAATAACCATGGATAAGGCAGGAGAGTGGTAAAGTACTGTTTTATCTAAGTCTGAATGCTGCCCACACTGTGCCTGTGTGCTGCAGCTTGCATCTTTGCCTTTGGGAAGCTGCCGCTCGCCGATTCTCCCGCAGGCGAAGAAGCGGCTTCTTCGCACACAGAGCATTGTGGCGAGCGCAGGGAGCTGCTGAGAGCGGTTTGTGCCGAAAGAAGCCCGGGACCGGCACTTAGCTTCGGAGAGCTGCGTATCTGCGTCTTCTGCGTGTCTTGCCGCTCTACACTCAGCAAAAAGCTTTTCCACCATATCTTGCAAGGAGAAACTCTGCCAGGAAAGAAAACATCCAAAATCTTGTTCTAAAGCTTGCACGGAGGTCTGCAAAGAGTTTGGCAAGAATGAAAGGTAGTTGTCCAAAACTCGTTCTTTTCCAATAGAATAACCATGGAAAAGGCAGGAGAGTGGTAAAGTACTGTTTTCTCTAAGTCTGAAGGCTGCCCACACTGTGCCTGTGTGCTGCAGCTTGCATCTTCGCCTTTGGGAAGCTGCCGCTCGCCGATTCTCCCGCAGGCGAAGAAGCGGCTTCTTCGCACACAGAGCATTGTGGCGAGCGCAGGGAGCTCCTGAGAGCGGTTTGTGCCGAAAGAAGCCCGGGACCGGCACTTAGCTTCGGAGAGCTGCGTATCTGCGTCTTCTGCGTGTCTTGCCGCTCTACACTCAGCCAAAAGCTTTTCCACCATATCTTGCAAGGAGAAACTCTGCCAGGAAAGAAAACATCCAAAATCTTGTTCTAAAGCTTGCACGGGGGTCTGCAAAGAGTTTGGCAAGAATGAAAGGTAGTTGTCCAAAACTCGTTCTTTTCCAATAGAATAACCATGGAAAAGGCAGGAGAGTGGTAAAGTACTGTTTTCTCTAAGTCTGAAGGCTGCCCACACTGTGCCTGCGTGCTGCAGCTTGCATCTTCGCCTTTGGGAAGCTGCCGCTCGCCGATTCTCCCGGAGGCGAAGAAGCGGCTTCTTCGCACACAGAGCATTGTGGCGAGCGCAGGGAGCTCCTGAGAGCGGTTTGTGCCGAAAGAAGCCCGGGACCGGCACTTAGCTTCGGAGAGCTGCGTATCTGCGTCTTCTGCGTGTCTTGCCGCTCTACACTCAGCCAAAAGCTTTTCCACCATATCTTGCAAGGAGAAACTCTGCCAGGAAAGAAAACATCCAAAATCTTGTTCTAAAGCTTGCACGGGGGTCTGCAAAGAGTTTGGCAAGAATGAAAGGTAGTTGTCCAAAACTCGTTCTTTTCCAATAGAATAACCATGGAAAAGGCAGGAGAGTGGTAAAGTACTGTTTTCTCTAAGTCTGAATGCTGCCCACACTGTGCCTGTGTGCTGCAGCTTGCATCTTCGCCTTTGGGAAGCTGCCGCTCGCCGATTCTCCCGGAGGCGAAGAAGCGGCTTCTTCGCACACAGAGCATTGTGGCGAGCGCAGGGAGTTCCTGAGAGCGGTTTGTGCCGAAAGAAGCCCGGGACCGGCACTTAGCTTCGGAGAGCTGCGTATCTGCGTCTTCTGCGTGTCTTGCCGCTCTACACTCAGCCAAAAGCTTTTCCACCATATCTTGCAAGGAGAAACTCTGCCAGGAAAGAAAACATCCAAAATCTTGTTCTAAAGCTTGCACGGGGGTCTGCAAAGAGTTTGGCAAGAATGAAAGGTAGTTGTCCAAAACTCCTTCTTTTCCAATAGAATAACCATGGATAAGGCAGGAGAGTGGTAAAGTACTGTTTTATCTAAGTCTGAATGCTGCCCACACTGTGCCTGTGTGCTGCAGCTTGCATCTTTGCCTTTGGGAAGCTGCCGCTCGCCGATTCTCCCGCAGGCGAAGAAGCGGCTTCTTCGCACACAGAGCATTGTGGCGAGCGCAGGGAGCTGCTGAGAGCGGTTTGTGCCGAAAGAAGCCCGGGACCGGCACTTAGCTTCGGAGAGCTGCGTATCTGCGTCTTCTGCGTGTCTTGCCGCTCTACACTCAGCAAAAAGCTTTTTCACCATATCTTGCAAGGAGAAACTCTGCCAGGAAAGAAAACATCCAAAATCTTGTTCTAAAGCTTGCACGGGGGTCTGCAAAGAGTTTGGCAAGAATGAAAGGTAGTTGTCCAAAACTCGTTCTTTTCCAATAGAATAACCATGGAAAAGGCAGGAGAGTGGTAAAGTACTGTTTTCTCTAAGTCTGAAGGCTGCCCACACTGTGCCTGTGTGCTGCAGCTTGCATCTTCGCCTTTGGGAAGCTGCCGCTCGCCGATTCTCCCGGAGGCGAAGAAGCGGCTTCTTCGCACACAGAGCATTGTGGCGAGCGCAGGGAGCTCCTGAGAGCGGTTTGTGCCGAAAGAAGCCCGGGACCGGCACTTAGCTTCGGAGAGCTGCGTATCTGCGTCTTCTGCGTGTCTTGCCGCTCTACACTCAGCCAAAAGCTTTTCCACCATATCTTGCAAGGAGAAACTCTGCCAGGAAAGAAAACATCCAAAATCTTGTTCTAAAGCTTGCACGGGGGTCTGCAAAGAGTTTGGCAAGAATGAAAGGTAGTTGTCCAAAACTCGTTCTTTTCCAATAGAATAACCATGGAAAAGGCAGGAGAGTGGTAAAGTACTGTTTTCTCTAAGTCTGAAGGCTGCCCACACTGTGCCTGCGTGGTGCAGCTTGCATCTTCGCCTTTGGGAAGCTGCCGCTCGCCGATTCTCCCGGAGGCGAAGAAGCGGCTTCTTCGCACACAGAGCATTGTGGCGAGCGCAGGGAGTTCCTGAGAGCGGTTTGTGCCGAAAGAAGCCCGGGACCGGCACTTAGCTTCGGAGAGCTGCGTATCTGCGTCTTCTGCGTGTCTTGCCGCTCTACACTCAGCAAAAAGCTTTTCCACCATATCTTGCAAGGAGAAACTCTGCCAGGAAAGAAAACATCCAAAATCTTGTTCTAAAGCTTGCACGGGGGTCTGCAAAGAGTTTGGCAAGAATGAAAGGTAGTTGTCCAAAACTCCTTCTTTTCCAATAGAATAACCATGGATAAGGCAGGAGAGTGGTAAAGTACTGTTTTATCTAAGTCTGAATGCTGCCCACACTGTGCCTGTGTGCTGCAGCTTGCATCTTTGCCTTTGGGAAGCTGCCGCTCGCCGATTCTCCCGCAGGCGAAGAAGCGGCTTCTTCGCACACAGAGCATTGTGGCGAGCGCAGGGAGCTCCTGAGAGCGGTTTGTGCCGAAAGAAGCCCGGGACCGGCACTTAGCTTCGGAGAGCTGCGTATCTGCGTCTTCTGCGTGTCTTGCCGCTCTACACTCAGCCAAAAGCTTTTCCACCATATCTTGCAAGGAGAAACTCTGCCAGGAAAGAAAACATCCAAAATCTTGTTCTAAAGCTTGCACGGGGGTCTGCAAAGAGTTTGGCAAGAATGAAAGGTAGTTGTCCAAAACTCGTTCTTTTCCAATAGAATAACCATGGAAAAGGCAGGAGAGTGGTAAAGTACTGTTTTCTCTAAGTCTGAAGGCTGCCCACACTGTGCCTGTGTGCTGCAGCTTGCATCTTCGCCTTTGCGAAGCTGCCGCTCGCCGATTCTCCCGGAGGCGAAGAAGCGGCTTCTTCGCACACAGAGCATTGTGGCGAGCGCAGGGAGCTCCTGAGAGCGGTTTGTGCCGAAAGAAGCCCGGGACCGGCACTTAGCTTCGGAGAGCTGCGTATCTGCGTCTTCTGCGTGTCTTGCCGCTCTACACTCAGCAAAAAGCTTTTCCACCATATCTTGCAAGGAGAAACTCTGCCAGGAAAGAAAACATCCAAAATCTTGTTCTAAAGCTTGCACGGAGGTCTGCAAAGAGTTTGGCAAGAATGAAAGGTAGTTGTCCAAAACTCGTTCTTTTCCAATAGAATAACCATGGAAAAGGCAGGAGAGTGGTAAAGTACTGTTTTCTCTAAGTCTGAAGGCTGCCCACACTGTGCCTGTGTGCTGCAGCTTGCATCTTCGCCTTTGGGAAGCTGCCGCTCGCCGATTCTCCCGGAGGCGAAGAAGCGGCTTCTTCGCACACAGAGCATTGTGGCGAGCGCAGGGAGCTCCTGAGAGCGGTTTGTGCCGAAAGAAGCCCGGGACCGGCACTTAGCTTCGGAGAGCTGCGTATCTGCGTCTTCTGCGTGTCTTGCCGCTCTACACTCAGCCAAAAGCTTTTCCACCATATCTTGCAAGGAGAAACTCTGCCAGGAAAGAAAACATCCAAAATCTTGTTCTAAAGCTTGCACGGGGGTCTGCAAAGAGTTTGGCAAGAATGAAAGGTAGTTGTCCAAAACTCGTTCTTTTCCAATAGAATAACCATGGAAAAGGCAGGAGAGTGGTAAAGTACTGTTTTCTCTAAGTCTGAATGCTGCCCACACTGTGCCTGTGTGCTGCAGCTTGCATCTTCGCCTTTGGGAAGCTGCCGCTCGCCGATTCTCCCGGAGGCGAAGAAGCGGCTTCTTCGCACACAGAGCATTGTGGCGAGCGCAGGGAGCTCCTGAGAGCGGTTTGTGCCGAAAGAAGCCCGGGACCGGCACTTAGCTTCGGAGAGCTGCGTATCTGCGTCTTCTGCGTGTCTTGCCGCTCTACACTCAGCAAAAAGCTTTTCCACCATATCTTGCAAGGAGAAACTCTGCCAGGAAAGAAAACATCCAAAATCTTGTTCTAAAGCTTGCACGGGGGTCTGCAAAGAGTTTGGCAAGAATGAAAGGTAGTTGTCCAAAACTCGTTCTTTTCCAATAGAATAACCATGGAAAAGGCAGGAGAGTGGTAAAGTACTGTTTTCTCTAAGTCTGAATGCTGCCCACACTGTGCCTGCGTGCTGCAGCTTGCATCTTCGCCTTTGGGAAGCTGCCGCTCGCCGATTCTCCCGGAGGCGAAGAAGCGGCTTCTTCGCACACAGAGCATTGTGGCGAGCGCAGGGAGCTCCTGAGAGCGGTTTGTGCCGAAAGAAGCCCGGGACCGGCACTTAGCTTCGGAGAGCTGCGTATCTGCGTCTTCTGCGTGTCTTGCCGCTCTACACTCAGCCAAAAGCTTTTCCACCATATCTTGCAAGGAGAAACTCTGCCAGGAAAGAAAACATCCAAAATCTTGTTCTAAAGCTTGCACGGGGGTCTGCAAAGAGTTTGGCAAGAATGAAAGGTAGTTGTCCAAAACTCGTTCTTTTCCAATAGAATAACCATGGAAAAGGCAGGAGAGTGGTAAAGTACTGTTTTCTCTAAGTCTGAATGCTGCCCACACTGTGCCTGTGTGCTGCAGCTTGCATCTTCGCCTTTGGGAAGCTGCCGCTCGCCGATTCTCCCGGAGGCGAAGAAGCGGCTTCTTCGCACACAGAGCATTGTGGCGAGCGCAGGGAGTTCCTGAGAGCGGTTTGTGCCGAAAGAAGCCCGGGACCGGCACTTAGCTTCGGAGAGCTGCGTATCTGCGTCTTCTGCGTGTCTTGCCGCTCTACACTCAGCCAAAAGCTTTTCCACCATATCTTGCAAGGAGAAACTCTGCCAGGAAAGAAAACATCCAAAATCTTGTTCTAAAGCTTGCACGGGGGTCTGCAAAGAGTTTGGCAAGAATGAAAGGTAGTTGTCCAAAACTCGTTCTTTTCCAATAGAATAACCATGGATAAGGCAGGAGAGTGGTAAAGTACTGTTTTCTCTAAGTCTGAATGCTGCCCACACTGTGCCTGTGTGCTGCAGCTTGCATCTTTGCCTTTGGGAAGCTGCCGCTCGCCGATTCTCCCGCAGGCGAAGAAGCGGCTTCTTCGCACACAGAGCATTGTGGCGAGCGCAGGGAGCTGCTGAGAGCGGTTTGTGCCGAAAGAAGCCCGGGACCGGCACTTAGCTTCGGAGAGCTGCGTATCTGCGTCTTCTGCGTGTCTTGCCGCTCTACACTCAGCAAAAAGCTTTTTCACCATATCTTGCAAGGAGAAACTCTGCCAGGAAAGAAAACATACAAAATCTTGTTCTAAAGCTTGCACGGGGGTCTGCAAAGAGTTTGGCAAGAATGAAAGGTAGTTGTCCAAAACTCGTTCTTTTCCAATAGAATAACCATGGAAAAGGCAGGAGAGTGGTAAAGTACTGTTTTCTCTAAGTCTGAAGGCTGCCCACACTGTGCCTGTGTGCTGCAGCTTGCATCTTCGCCTTTGGGAAGCTGCCGCTCGCCGATTCTCCCGGAGGCGAAGAAGCGGCTTCTTCGCACACAGAGCATTGTGGCGAGCGCAGGGAGCTCCTGAGAGCGGTTTGTGCCGAAAGAAGCCCGGGACCGGCACTTAGCTTCGGAGAGCTGCGTATCTGCGTCTTCTGCGTGTCTTGCCGCTCTACACTCAGCCAAAAGCTTTTCCACCATATCTTGCAAGGAGAAACTCTGCCAGGAAAGAAAACATCCAAAATCTTGTTCTAAAGCTTGCACGGGGGTCTGCAAAGAGTTTGGCAAGAATGAAAGGTAGTTGTCCAAAACTCCTTCTTTTCCAATAGAATAACCATGGATAAGGCAGGAGAGTGGTAAAGTACTGTTTTCTCTAAGTCTGAAGGCTGCCCACACTGTGCCTGTGTGCTGCAGCTTGCATCTTCGCCTTTGCGAAGCTGCCGCTCGCCGATTCTCCCGGAGGCGAAGAAGCGGCTTCTTCGCACACAGAGCATTGTGGCGAGCGCAGGGAGCTCCTGAGAGCGGTTTGTGCCGAAAGAAGCCCGGGACCGGCACTTAGCTTCGGAGAGCTGCGTATCTGCGTCTTCTGCGTGTCTTGCCGCTCTACACTCAGCAAAAAGCTTTTCCACCATATCTTGCAAGGAGAAACTCTGCCAGGAAAGAAAACATCCAAAATCTTGTTCTAAAGCTTGCACGGGGGTCTGCAAAGAGTTTGGCAAGAATGAAAGGTAGTTGTCCAAAACTCCTTCTTTTCCAATAGAATAACCATGGATAAGGCAGGAGAGTGGTAAAGTACTGTTTTCTCTAAGTCTGAAGGCTGCCCACACTGTGCCTGTGTGCTGCAGCTTGCATCTTCGCCTTTGCGAAGCTGCCGCTCGCCGATTCTCCCGGAGGCGAAGAAGCGGCTTCTTCGCACACAGAGCATTGTGGCGAGCGCAGGGAGCTCCTGAGAGCGGTTTGTGCCGAAAGAAGCCCGGGACCGGCACTTAGCTTCGGAGAGCTGCGTATCTGCGTCTTCTGCGTGTCTTGCCGCTCTACACTCAGCAAAAAGCTTTTCCACCATATCTTGCAAGGAGAAACTCTGCCAGGAAAGAAAACATCCAAAATCTTGTTCTAAAGCTTGCACGGAGGTCTGCAAAGAGTTTGGCAAGAATGAAAGGTAGTTGTCCAAAACTCGTTCTTTTCCAATAGAATAACCATGGAAAAGGCAGGAGAGTGGTAAAGTACTGTTTTCTCTAAGTCTGAAGGCTGCCCACACTGTGCCTGCGTGCTGCAGCTTGCATCTTCGCCTTTGGGAAGCTGCCGCTCGCCGATTCTCCCGGAGGCGAAGAAGCGGCTTCTTCGCACACAGAGCATTGTGGCGAGCGCAGGGAGCTCCTGAGAGCGGTTTGTGCCGAAAGGAGCCCGGGACCGGCACTTAGCTTCGGAGAGCTGCGTATCCGCGTCTTCTGCGTGTCTTGCCGCTCTACACTCAGCCAAAAGCTTTTCCACCATATCTTGCAAGGAGAAACTCTGCCAGGAAAGAAAACATCCAAAATCTTGTTCTAAAGCTTGCACGGGGGTCTGCAAAGAGTTTGGCAAGAATGAAAGGTAGTTGTCCAAAACTCGTTCTTTTCCAATAGAATAACCATGGAAAAGGCAGGAGAGTGGTAAAGTACTGTTTTCTCTAAGTCTGAAGGCTGCCCACACTGTGCCTGTGTGCTGCAGCTTGCATCTTCGCCTTTGGGAAGCTGCCGCTCGCCGATTCTCCCGGAGGCGAAGAAGCGGCTTCTTCGCACACAGAGCATTGTGGCGAGCGCAGGGAGCTCCTGAGAGCGGTTTGTGCCGAAAGAAGCCCGGGACCGGCACTTAGCTTCGGAGAGCTGCGTATCTGCGTCTTCTGCGTGTCTTGCCGCTCTACACTCAGCCAAAAGCTTTTCCACCATATCTTGCAAGGAGAAACTCTGCCAGGAAAGAAAACATCCAAAATCTTGTTCTAAAGCTTGCACGGGGGTCTGCAAAGAGTTTGGCAAGAATGAAAGGTAGTTGTCCAAAACTCGTTCTTTTCCAATAGAATAACCATGGAAAAGGCAGGAGAGTGGTAAAGTACTGTTTTCTCTAAGTCTGAAGGCTGCCCACACTGTGCCTGTGTGCTGCAGCTTGCATCTTCGCCTTTGGCAAGCTGCCGCTCGCCGATTCTCCCGGAGGCGAAGAAGCGGCTTCTTCGCACACAGAGCATTGTGGCGAGCGCAGGGAGCTCCTGAGAGCGGTTTGTGCCGAAAGAAGCCCGGGACCGGCACTTAGCTTCGGAGAGCTGCGTATCTGCGTCTTCTGCGTGTCTTGCCGCTCTACACTCAGCAAAAAGCTTTTCCACCATATCTTGCAAGGAGAAACTCTGCCAGGAAAGAAAACATCCAAAATCTTGTTCTAAAGCTTGCACGGAGGTCTGCAAAGAGTTTGGCAAGAATGAAAGGTAGTTGTCCAAAACTCGTTCTTTTCCAATAGAATAACCATGGAAAAGGCAGGAGAGTGGTAAAGTACTGTTTTCTCTAAGTCTGAAGGCTGCCCACACTGTGCCTGTGTGCTGCAGCTTGCATCTTCGCCTTTGGGAAGCTGCCGCTCGCCGATTCTCCCGGAGGCGAAGAAGCGGCTTCTTCGCACACAGAGCATTGTGGCGAGCGCAGGGAGCTCCTGAGAGCGGTTTGTGCCGAAAGAAGCCCGGGACCGGCACTTAGCTTCGGAGAGCTGCGTATCTGCGTCTTCTGCGTGTCTTGCCGCTCTACACTCAGCAAAAAGCTTTTCCACCATATCTTGCAAGGAGAAACTCTGCCAGGAAAGAAAACATCCAAAATCTTGTTCTAAAGCTTGCACGGGGGTCTGCAAAGAGTTTGGCAAGAATGAAAGGTAGTTGTCCAAAACTCGTTCTTTTCCAATAGAATAACCATGGAAAAGGCAGGAGAGTGGTAAAGTACTGTTTTCTCTAAGTCTGAATGCTGCCCACACTGTGCCTGTGTGCTGCAGCTTGCATCTTCGCCTTTGGCAAGCTGCCGCTCGCCGATTCTCCCGGAGGCGAAGAAGCGGCTTCTTCGCACACAGAGCATTGTGGCGAGCGCAGGGAGTTCCTGAGAGCGGTTTGTGCCGAAAGAAGCCCGGGACCGGCACTTAGCTTCGGAGAGCTGCGTATCTGCGTCTTCTGCGTGTCTTGCCGCTCTACACTCAGCAAAAAGCTTTTCCACCATATCTTGCAAGGAGAAACTCTGCCAGGAAAGAAAACATCCAAAATCTTGTTCTAAAGCTTGCACGGGGGTCTGCAAAGAGTTTGGCAAGAATGAAAGGTAGTTGTCCAAAACTCCTTCTTTTCCAATAGAATAACCATGGATAAGGCAGGAGAGTGGTAAAGTACTGTTTTCTCTAAGTCTGAATGCTGCCCACACTGTGCCTGTGTGCTGCAGCTTGCATCTTTGCCTTTGGGAAGCTGCCGCTCGCCGATTCTCCCGCAGGCGAAGAAGCGGCTTCTTCGCACACAGAGCATTGTGGCGAGCGCAGGGAGCTGCTGAGAGCGGTTTGTGCCGAAAGAAGCCCGGGACCGGCACTTAGCTTCGGAGAGCTGCGTATCTGCGTCTTCTGCGTGTCTTGCCGCTCTACACTCAGCAAAAAGCTTTTCCACCATATCTTGCAAGGAGAAACTCTGCCAGGAAAGAAAACATCCAAAATCTTGTTCTAAAGCTTGCACGGAGGTCTGCAAAGAGTTTGGCAAGAATGAAAGGTAGTTGTCCAAAACTCGTTCTTTTCCAATAGAATAACCATGGAAAAGGCAGGAGAGTGGTAAAGTACTGTTTTCTCTAAGTCTGAAGGCTGCCCACACTGTGCCTGTGTGCTGCAGCTTGCATCTTCGCCTTTGGGAAGCTGCCGCTCGCCGATTCTCCCGCAGGCGAAGAAGCGGCTTCTTCGCACACAGAGCATTGTGGCGAGCGCAGGGAGCTCCTGAGAGCGGTTTGTGCCGAAAGAAGCCCGGGACCGGCACTTAGCTTCGGAGAGCTGCGTATCTGCGTCTTCTGCGTGTCTTGCCGCTCTACACTCAGCAAAAAGCTTTTCCACCATATCTTGCAAGGAGAAACTCTGCCAGGAAAGAAAACATCCAAAATCTTGTTCTAAAGCTTGCACGGGGGTCTGCAAAGAGTTTGGCAAGAATGAAAGGTAGTTGTCCAAAACTCGTTCTTTTCCAATAGAATAACCATGGAAAAGGCAGGAGAGTGGTAAAGTACTGTTTTCTCTAAGTCTGAAGGCTGCCCACACTGTGCCTGCGTGCTGCAGCTTGCATCTTCGCCTTTGGGAAGCTGCCGCTCGCCGATTCTCCCGGAGGCGAAGAAGCGGCTTCTTCGCACACAGAGCATTGTGGCGAGCGCAGGGAGCTCCTGAGAGCGGTTTGTGCCGAAAGAAGCCCGGGACCGGCACTTAGCTTCGGAGAGCTGCGTATCTGCGTCTTCTGCGTGTCTTGCCGCTCTACACTCAGCCAAAAGCTTTTCCACCATATCTTGCAAGGAGAAACTCTGCCAGGAAAGAAAACATCCAAAATCTTGTTCTAAAGCTTGCACGGGGGTCTGCAAAGAGTTTGGCAAGAATGAAAGGTAGTTGTCCAAAACTCGTTCTTTTCCAATAGAATAACCATGGAAAAGGCAGGAGAGTGGTAAAGTACTGTTTTCTCTAAGTCTGAATGCTGCCCACACTGTGCCTGTGTGCTGCAGCTTGCATCTTCGCCTTTGGGAAGCTGCCGCTCGCCGATTCTCCCGGAGGCGAAGAAGCGGCTTCTTCGCACACAGAGCATTGTGGCGAGCGCAGGGAGTTCCTGAGAGCGGTTTGTGCCGAAAGAAGCCCGGGACCGGCACTTAGCTTCGGAGAGCTGCGTATCTGCGTCTTCTGCGTGTCTTGCCGCTCTACACTCAGCCAAAAGCTTTTCCACCATATCTTGCAAGGAGAAACTCTGCCAGGAAAGAAAACATCCAAAATCTTGTTCTAAAGCTTGCACGGGGGTCTGCAAAGAGTTTGGCAAGAATGAAAGGTAGTTGTCCAAAACTCCTTCTTTTCCAATAGAATAACCATGGATAAGGCAGGAGAGTGGTAAAGTACTGTTTTATCTAAGTCTGAATGCTGCCCACACTGTGCCTGTGTGCTGCAGCTTGCATCTTTGCCTTTGGGAAGCTGCCGCTCGCCGATTCTCCCGCAGGCGAAGAAGCGGCTTCTTCGCACACAGAGCATTGTGGCGAGCGCAGGGAGCTGCTGAGAGCGGTTTGTGCCGAAAGAAGCCCGGGACCGGCACTTAGCTTCGGAGAGCTGCGTATCTGCGTCTTCTGCGTGTCTTGCCGCTCTACACTCAGCAAAAAGCTTTTTCACCATATCTTGCAAGGAGAAACTCTGCCAGGAAAGAAAACATCCAAAATCTTGTTCTAAAGCTTGCACGGGGGTCTGCAAAGAGTTTGGCAAGAATGAAAGGTAGTTGTCCAAAACTCGTTCTTTTCCAATAGAATAACCATGGAAAAGGCAGGAGAGTGGTAAAGTACTGTTTTCTCTAAGTCTGAAGGCTGCCCACACTGTGCCTGTGTGCTGCAGCTTGCATCTTCGCCTTTGGGAAGCTGCCGCTCGCCGATTCTCCCGGAGGCGAAGAAGCGGCTTCTTCGCACACAGAGCATTGTGGCGAGCGCAGGGAGCTCCTGAGAGCGGTTTGTGCCGAAAGAAGCCCGGGACCGGCACTTAGCTTCGGAGAGCTGCGTATCTGCGTCTTCTGCGTGTCTTGCCGCTCTACACTCAGCCAAAAGCTTTTCCACCATATCTTGCAAGGAGAAACTCTGCCAGGAAAGAAAACATCCAAAATCTTGTTCTAAAGCTTGCACGGGGGTCTGCAAAGAGTTTGGCAAGAATGAAAGGTAGTTGTCCAAAACTCGTTCTTTTCCAATAGAATAACCATGGAAAAGGCAGGAGAGTGGTAAAGTACTGTTTTCTCTAAGTCTGAAGGCTGCCCACACTGTGCCTGCGTGGTGCAGCTTGCATCTTCGCCTTTGGGAAGCTGCCGCTCGCCGATTCTCCCGGAGGCGAAGAAGCGGCTTCTTCGCACACAGAGCATTGTGGCGAGCGCAGGGAGTTCCTGAGAGCGGTTTGTGCCGAAAGAAGCCCGGGACCGGCACTTAGCTTCGGAGAGCTGCGTATCTGCGTCTTCTGCGTGTCTTGCCGCTCTACACTCAGCAAAAAGCTTTTCCACCATATCTTGCAAGGAGAAACTCTGCCAGGAAAGAAAACATCCAAAATCTTGTTCTAAAGCTTGCACGGGGGTCTGCAAAGAGTTTGGCAAGAATGAAAGGTAGTTGTCCAAAACTCCTTCTTTTCCAATAGAATAACCATGGATAAGGCAGGAGAGTGGTAAAGTACTGTTTTATCTAAGTCTGAATGCTGCCCACACTGTGCCTGTGTGCTGCAGCTTGCATCTTTGCCTTTGGGAAGCTGCCGCTCGCCGATTCTCCCGCAGGCGAAGAAGCGGCTTCTTCGCACACAGAGCATTGTGGCGAGCGCAGGGAGCTCCTGAGAGCGGTTTGTGCCGAAAGAAGCCCGGGACCGGCACTTAGCTTCGGAGAGCTGCGTATCTGCGTCTTCTGCGTGTCTTGCCGCTCTACACTCAGCCAAAAGCTTTTCCACCATATCTTGCAAGGAGAAACTCTGCCAGGAAAGAAAACATCCAAAATCTTGTTCTAAAGCTTGCACGGGGGTCTGCAAAGAGTTTGGCAAGAATGAAAGGTAGTTGTCCAAAACTCGTTCTTTTCCAATAGAATAACCATGGAAAAGGCAGGAGAGTGGTAAAGTACTGTTTTCTCTAAGTCTGAAGGCTGCCCACACTGTGCCTGTGTGCTGCAGCTTGCATCTTCGCCTTTGCGAAGCTGCCGCTCGCCGATTCTCCCGGAGGCGAAGAAGCGGCTTCTTCGCACACAGAGCATTGTGGCGAGCGCAGGGAGCTCCTGAGAGCGGTTTGTGCCGAAAGAAGCCCGGGACCGGCACTTAGCTTCGGAGAGCTGCGTATCTGCGTCTTCTGCGTGTCTTGCCGCTCTACACTCAGCAAAAAGCTTTTCCACCATATCTTGCAAGGAGAAACTCTGCCAGGAAAGAAAACATCCAAAATCTTGTTCTAAAGCTTGCACGGAGGTCTGCAAAGAGTTTGGCAAGAATGAAAGGTAGTTGTCCAAAACTCGTTCTTTTCCAATAGAATAACCATGGAAAAGGCAGGAGAGTGGTAAAGTACTGTTTTCTCTAAGTCTGAAGGCTGCCCACACTGTGCCTGTGTGCTGCAGCTTGCATCTTCGCCTTTGGGAAGCTGCCGCTCGCCGATTCTCCCGGAGGCGAAGAAGCGGCTTCTTCGCACACAGAGCATTGTGGCGAGCGCAGGGAGCTCCTGAGAGCGGTTTGTGCCGAAAGAAGCCCGGGACCGGCACTTAGCTTCGGAGAGCTGCGTATCTGCGTCTTCTGCGTGTCTTGCCGCTCTACACTCAGCCAAAAGCTTTTCCACCATATCTTGCAAGGAGAAACTCTGCCAGGAAAGAAAACATCCAAAATCTTGTTCTAAAGCTTGCACGGGGGTCTGCAAAGAGTTTGGCAAGAATGAAAGGTAGTTGTCCAAAACTCGTTCTTTTCCAATAGAATAACCATGGAAAAGGCAGGAGAGTGGTAAAGTACTGTTTTCTCTAAGTCTGAATGCTGCCCACACTGTGCCTGTGTGCTGCAGCTTGCATCTTCGCCTTTGGGAAGCTGCCGCTCGCCGATTCTCCCGGAGGCGAAGAAGCGGCTTCTTCGCACACAGAGCATTGTGGCGAGCGCAGGGAGCTCCTGAGAGCGGTTTGTGCCGAAAGAAGCCCGGGACCGGCACTTAGCTTCGGAGAGCTGCGTATCTGCGTCTTCTGCGTGTCTTGCCGCTCTACACTCAGCAAAAAGCTTTTCCACCATATCTTGCAAGGAGAAACTCTGCCAGGAAAGAAAACATCCAAAATCTTGTTCTAAAGCTTGCACGGGGGTCTGCAAAGAGTTTGGCAAGAATGAAAGGTAGTTGTCCAAAACTCGTTCTTTTCCAATAGAATAACCATGGAAAAGGCAGGAGAGTGGTAAAGTACTGTTTTCTCTAAGTCTGAATGCTGCCCACACTGTGCCTGCGTGCTGCAGCTTGCATCTTCGCCTTTGGGAAGCTGCCGCTCGCCGATTCTCCCGGAGGCGAAGAAGCGGCTTCTTCGCACACAGAGCATTGTGGCGAGCGCAGGGAGCTCCTGAGAGCGGTTTGTGCCGAAAGAAGCCCGGGACCGGCACTTAGCTTCGGAGAGCTGCGTATCTGCGTCTTCTGCGTGTCTTGCCGCTCTACACTCAGCCAAAAGCTTTTCCACCATATCTTGCAAGGAGAAACTCTGCCAGGAAAGAAAACATCCAAAATCTTGTTCTAAAGCTTGCACGGGGGTCTGCAAAGAGTTTGGCAAGAATGAAAGGTAGTTGTCCAAAACTCGTTCTTTTCCAATAGAATAACCATGGAAAAGGCAGGAGAGTGGTAAAGTACTGTTTTCTCTAAGTCTGAATGCTGCCCACACTGTGCCTGTGTGCTGCAGCTTGCATCTTCGCCTTTGGGAAGCTGCCGCTCGCCGATTCTCCCGGAGGCGAAGAAGCGGCTTCTTCGCACACAGAGCATTGTGGCGAGCGCAGGGAGTTCCTGAGAGCGGTTTGTGCCGAAAGAAGCCCGGGACCGGCACTTAGCTTCGGAGAGCTGCGTATCTGCGTCTTCTGCGTGTCTTGCCGCTCTACACTCAGCCAAAAGCTTTTCCACCATATCTTGCAAGGAGAAACTCTGCCAGGAAAGAAAACATCCAAAATCTTGTTCTAAAGCTTGCACGGGGGTCTGCAAAGAGTTTGGCAAGAATGAAAGGTAGTTGTCCAAAACTCCTTCTTTTCCAATAGAATAACCATGGATAAGGCAGGAGAGTGGTAAAGTACTGTTTTCTCTAAGTCTGAATGCTGCCCACACTGTGCCTGTGTGCTGCAGCTTGCATCTTTGCCTTTGGGAAGCTGCCGCTCGCCGATTCTCCCGCAGGCGAAGAAGCGGCTTCTTCGCACACAGAGCATTGTGGCGAGCGCAGGGAGCTGCTGAGAGCGGTTTGTGCCGAAAGAAGCCCGGGACCGGCACTTAGCTTCGGAGAGCTGCGTATCTGCGTCTTCTGCGTGTCTTGCCGCTCTACACTCAGCAAAAAGCTTTTTCACCATATCTTGCAAGGAGAAACTCTGCCAGGAAAGAAAACATACAAAATCTTGTTCTAAAGCTTGCACGGGGGTCTGCAAAGAGTTTGGCAAGAATGAAAGGTAGTTGTCCAAAACTCGTTCTTTTCCAATAGAATAACCATGGAAAAGGCAGGAGAGTGGTAAAGTACTGTTTTCTCTAAGTCTGAAGGCTGCCCACACTGTGCCTGTGTGCTGCAGCTTGCATCTTCGCCTTTGGGAAGCTGCCGCTCGCCGATTCTCCCGGAGGCGAAGAAGCGGCTTCTTCGCACACAGAGCATTGTGGCGAGCGCAGGGAGCTCCTGAGAGCGGTTTGTGCCGAAAGAAGCCCGGGACCGGCACTTAGCTTCGGAGAGCTGCGTATCTGCGTCTTCTGCGTGTCTTGCCGCTCTACACTCAGCCAAAAGCTTTTCCACCATATCTTGCAAGGAGAAACTCTGCCAGGAAAGAAAACA
>NW_027099178.1:0-26281 GCF_037042795.1 Molothrus aeneus | reverse complement strand
CATGGAAAAGGCAGGAGAGTGGTAAAGTACTGTTTTCTCTAAGTCTGAAGGCTGCCCACACTGTGCCTGCGTGCTGCAGCTTGCATCTTCGCCTTTGGGAAGCTGCCGCTCGCCGATTCTCCCGGAGGCGAAGAAGCGGCTTCTTCGCACACAGAGCATTGTGGCGAGCGCAGGAGCTCCTGAGAGCGGTTTGTGCCGAAAGAAGCCCGGGACCGGCACTTAGCTTCGGAGAGCCTGCGTATCTGCGTCTTCTGCGTGTCTTGCCGCTCTACACTCAGCAAAAAGCTTTTCCACCATATCTTGCAAGGAGAAACTCTGCCAGGAAAGAAAACATCCAAAATCTTCTTCTAAAGCTTGCACGGGGGTCTGCAAAGAGTTTGGCAAGAATGAAAGGTAGTTGTCCAAAACTCGTTCTTTTCCAATAGAATAACCATGGAAAAGGCAGGAGAGTGGTAAAGTACTGTTTTCTCTAAGTCTGAAGGCTGCCCACACTGTGCCTGCGTGCTGCAGCTTGCATCTTCGCCTTTGGGAAGCTGCCGCTCGCCGATTCTCCCGGAGGCGAAGAAGCGGCTTCTTCGCACACAGAGCATTGTGGCGAGCGCAGGGAGCTCCTGAGAGCGGTTTGTGCCGAAAGAAGCCCGGGACCGGCACTTAGCTTCGGAGAGCTGCGTATCTGCGTCTTCTGCGTGTCTTGCCGCTCTACACTCAGCAAAAAGCTTTTCCACCATATCTTGCAAGGAGAAACTCTGCCAGGAAAGAAAACATCCAAAATCTTGTTCTAAAGCTTGCACGCGGGTCTGCAAAGAGTTTGGCAAGAATGAAAGGTAGTTGTCCAAAACTCGTTCTTTTCCAATAGAATAACCATGGAAAAGGCAGGAGAGTGGTAAAGTACTGTTTTCTCTAAGTCTGAAGGCTGCCCACACTGTGCCTGCGTGCTGCAGCTTGCATCTTCGCCTTTGGGAAGCTGCCGCTCGCCGATTCTCCCGGAGGCGAAGAAGCGGCTTCTTCGCACACAGAGCATTGTGGCGAGCGCAGGGAGCTCCTGAGAGCGGTTTGTGCCGAAAGAAGCCCGGGACCGGCACTTAGCTTCGGAGAGCTGCGTATCTGCGTCTTCTGCGTGTCTTGCCGCTCTACACTCAGCAAAAAGCTTTTCCACCATATCTTGCAAGGAGAAACTCTGCCAGGAAAGAAAACATCCAAAATCTTGTTCTAAAGCTTGCACGGGGGTCTGCAAAGAGTTTGGCAAGAATGAAAGGTAGTTGTCCAAAACTCGTTCTTTTCCAATAGAATAACCATGGAAAAGGCAGGAGAGTGGTAAAGTACTGTTTTCTCTAAGTCTGAAGGCTGCCCACACTGTGCCTGTGTGGTGCAGCTTGCATCTTCGCCTTTGGGAAGCTGCCGCACGCCGATTCTCCCGGAGGCGAAGAAGCGGCTTCTTCGCACACAGAGCATTGTGGCGAGCGCAGGGAGCTCCTGAGAGCGGTTTGTGCCGAAAGAAGCCCGGGACCGGCACTTAGCTTCGGAGAGCTGCGTATCTGCGTCTCTGCGTGTCTTGCCGCTCTACACTCAGCAAAAAGCTTTTCCACCATATCTTGCAAGGAGAAACTCTGCCAGGAAAGAAAACATCCAAAATCTTGTTCTAAAGCTTGCACGGGGGTCTGCAAAGAGTTTGGCAAGAATGAAAGGTAGTTGTCCAAAACTCGTTCTTTTCCAATAGAATAACCATGGAAAAGGCAGGAGAGTGGTAAAGTACTGTTTTCTCGAAGTCTGAAGGCTGCCCACACTGTGCCTGTGTGCTGCAGCTTGCATCTTCGCCTTTGGGAAGCTGCCGCTCGCCGATTCTCCCGCAGGCGAAGAAGCGGCTTCTTCGCACACAGAGCATTGTGGCGAGCGCAGGGAGCTCCTGAGAGCGGTTTGTGCCGAAAGAAGCCCGGGACCGGCACTTAGCTTCGGAGAGCTGCGTATCTGCGTCTTCTGCGTGTCTTGCCGCTCTACACTCAGCAAAAAGCTTTTCCACCATATCTTGCAAGGAGAAACTCTGCCAGGAAAGAAAACATCCAAAATCTTGTTCTAAAGCTTGCACGGGGGTCTGCAAAGAGTTTGGCAAGAATGAAAGGTAGTTGTCCAAAACTCGTTCTTTTCCAATAGAATAACCATGGAAAAGGCAGGAGAGTGGTAAAGTACTGTTTTCTCTAAGTCTGAAGGCTGCCCACACTGTGCCTGTGTGGTGCAGCTTGCATCTTCGCCTTTGGGAAGCTGCCGCTCGCCGATTCTCCCGGAGGCGAAGAAGCTGCTTCTTCGCACACAGAGCATTGTGGCGAGCGCAGGGAGCTCCTGAGAGCGGTTTGTGCCGAAAGAAGCCGGGACCGGCACTTAGCTTCGGAGAGCTGCGTATCTGCGTCTTCTGCGTGTCTTGCCGCTCTACACTCAGCAAAAAGCTTTTCCACCATATCTTGCAAGGAGAAACTCTGCCAGGAAAGAAAACATCCAAAATCTTCTTCTAAAGCTTGCACGGGGGTCTGCAAAGAGTTTGGCAAGAATGAAAGGTAGTTGTCCAAAACTCGTTCTTTTCCAATAGAATAACCATGGAAAAGGCAGGAGAGTGGTAAAGTACTGTTTTCTCTAAGTCTGAAGGCTGCCCACACTGTGCCTGTGTGCTGCAGCTTGCATCTTCGCCTTTGGGAAGCTGCCGCTCGCCGATTCTCCCGCAGGCGAAGAAGCGGCTTCTTCGCACACAGAGCATTGTGGCGAGCGCAGGGAGCTCCTGAGAGCGGTTTGTGCCGAAAGAAGCCCGGGACCGGCACTTAGCTTCGGAGAGCTGCGTATCTGCGTCTTCTGCGTGTCTTGCCGCTCTACACTCAGCAAAAAGCTTTTCCACCATATCTTGCAAAGAGAAACTCTGCCAGGAAAGAAAACATCCAAAATCTTGTTCTAAAGCTTGCACGGGGGTCTGCAAAGAGTTTGGCAAGAATGAAAGGTAGTTGTCCAAAACTCGTTCTTTTCCAATAGAATAACCATGGAAAAGGCAGGAGAGTGGTAAAGTACTGTTTTCTCGAAGTCTGAAGGCTGCCCACACTGTGCCTGCGTGCTGCAGCTTGCATCTTCGCCTTTGGGAAGCTGCCGCTCGCCGATTCTCCCGGAGGCGAAGAAGCGGCTTCTTCGCACACAGAGCATTGTGGCGAGCGCAGGGAGCTCCTGAGAGCGGTTTGTGCCGAAAGAAGCCCGGGACCGGCACTTAGCTTCGGAGAGCTGCGTATCTGCGTCTTCTGCGTGTCTTGCCGCTCTACACTCAGCAAAAAGCTTTTCCACCATATCTTGCAAGGAGAAACTCTGCCAGGAAAGAAAACATCCAAAATCTTGTTCTAAAGCTTGCACGGGGGTCTGCAAAGAGTTTGGCAAGAATGAAAGGTAGTTGTCCAAAACTCGTTCTTTTCCAATAGAATAACCGTGGAAAAGGCAGGAGAGTGGTAAAGTACTGTTTTCTCGAAGTCTGAAGGCTGCCCACACTGTGCCTGTGTGGTGCAGCTTGCATCTTCGCCTTTGGGAAGCTGCCGCTCGCCGATTCTCCCGGAGGCGAAGAAGCGGCTTCTTCGCACACAGAGCATTGTGGCGAGCGCAGGGAGCTCCTGAGAGCGGTTTGTGCCGAAAGAAGCCCGGGACCGGCACTTAGCTTCGGAGAGCTGCGTATCTGCGTCTTCTGCGTGTCTTGCCGCTCTACACTCAGCAAAAAGCTTTTCCACCATATCTTGCAAGGAGAAACTCTGCCAGGAAAGAAAACATCCAAAATCTTCTTCTAAAGCTTGCACGGGGGTCTGCAAAGAGTTTGGCAAGAATGAAAGGTAGTTGTCCAAAACTCGTTCTTTTCCAATAGAATAACCATGGAAAAGGCAGGAGAGTGGTCAAGTACTGTTTTCTCTAAGTCTGAAGGCTGCCCACACTGTGCCTGTGTGCTGCAGCTTGCATCTTCGCCTTTGGGAAGCTGCCGCTCGCCGATTCTCCCGGAGGCGAAGAAGCGGCTTCTTCGCACACAGAGCATTGTGGCGAGCGCAGGGAGCTCCTGAGAGCGGTTTGTGCCGAAAGAAGCCCGGGACCGGCACTTAGCTTCGGAGAGCTGCGTATCTGCGTCTTCTGCGTGTCTTGCCGCTCTACACTCAGCAAAAAGCTTTTCCACCATATCTTGCAAGGAGAAACTCTGCCAGGAAAGAAAACATCCAAAATCTTGTTCTAAAGCTTGCACGGGGGTCTGCAAAGAGTTTGGCAAGAATGAAAGGTAGTTGTCCAAAACTCGTTCTTTTCCAATAGAATAACCATGGAAAAGGCAGGAGAGTGGTAAAGTACTGTTTTCTCTAAGTCTGAAGGCTGCCCACACTGTGCCTGTGTGGTGCAGCTTGCATCTTCGCCTTTGGGAAGCTGCCGCTCGCCGATTCTCCCGGAGGCGAAGAAGCTGCTTCTTCGCACACAGAGCATTGTGGCGAGCGCAGGGAGCTCCTGAGAGCGGTTTGTGCCGAAAGAAGCCCGGGACCGGCACTTAGCTTCGGAGAGCTGCGTATCTGCGTCTTCTGCGTGTCTTGCCGCTCTACACTCAGCAAAAAGCTTTTCCACCATATCTTGCAAGGAGAAACTCTGCCAGGAAAGAAAACATCCAAAATCTTCTTCTAAAGCTTGCACGGGGGTCTGCAAAGAGTTTGGCAAGAATGAAAGGTAGTTGTCCAAAACTCGTTCTTTTCCAATAGAATAACCATGGAAAAGGCAGGAGAGTGGTAAAGTACTGTTTTCTCTAAGTCTGAAGGCTGCCCACACTGTGCCTGTGTGCTGCAGCTTGCATCTTCGCCTTTGGGAAGCTGCCGCTCGCCGATTCTCCAGGAGGCGAAGAAGCGGCTTCTTCGCACACAGAGCATTGTGGCGAGCGCAGGGAGCTCCTGAGAGCGGTTTGTGCCGAAAGAAGCCCGGGACCGGCACTTAGCTTCGGAGAGCTGCGTATCTGCGTCTTCTGCGTGTCTTGCCGCTCTACACTCAGCAAAAAGCTTTTCCACCATATCTTGCAAAGAGAAACTCTGCCAGGAAAGAAAACATCCAAAATCTTGTTCTAAAGCTTGCACGGGGGTCTGCAAAGAGTTTGGCAAGAATGAAAGGTAGTTGTCCAAAACTCGTTCTTTTCCAATAGAATAACCATGGAAAAGGCAGGAGAGTGGTAAAGTACTGTTTTCTCGAAGTCTGAAGGCTGCCCACACTGTGCCTGCGTGCTGCAGCTTGCATCTTCGCCTTTGGGAAGCTGCCGCTCGCCGATTCTCCCGGAGGCGAAGAAGCGGCTTCTTCGCACACAGAGCATTGTGGCGAGCGCAGGGAGCTCCTGAGAGCGGTTTGTGCCGAAAGAAGCCCGGGACCGGCACTTAGCTTCGGAGAGCTGCGTATCTGCGTCTTCTGCGTGTCTTGCCGCTCTACACTCAGCAAAAAGCTTTTCCACCATATCTTGCAAGGAGAAACTCTGCCAGGAAAGAAAACATCCAAAATCTTGTTCTAAAGCTTGCACGGGGGTCTGCAAAGAGTTTGGCAAGAATGAAAGGTAGTTGTCCAAAACTCGTTCTTTTCCAATAGAATAACCGTGGAAAAGGCAGGAGAGTGGTAAAGTACTGTTTTCTCGAAGTCTGAAGGCTGCCCACACTGTGCCTGTGTGGTGCAGCTTGCATCTTCGCCTTTGGGAAGCTGCCGCTCGCCGATTCTCCCGGAGGCGAAGAAGCGGCTTCTTCGCACACAGAGCATTGTGGCGAGCGCAGGGAGCTCCTGAGAGCGGTTTGTGCCGAAAGAAGCCCGGGACCGGCACTTAGCTTCGGAGAGCTGCGTATCTGCGTCTTCTGCGTGTCTTGCCGCTCTACACTCAGCAAAAAGCTTTTCCACCATATCTTGCAAGGAGAAACTCTGCCAGGAAAGAAAACATCCAAAATCTTGTTCTAAAGCTTGCACGGGGGTCTGCAAAGAGTTTGGCAAGAATGAAAGGTAGTTGTCCAAAACTCGTTCTTTTCCAATAGAATAACCATGGAAAAGGCAGGAGAGTGGTCAAGTACTGTTTTCTCTAAGTCTGAAGGCTGCCCACACTGTGCCTGTGTGCTGCAGCTTGCATCTTCGCCTTTGGGAAGCTGCCGCTCGCCGATTCTCCCGGAGGCGAAGAAGCGGCTTCTTCGCACACAGAGCATTGTGGCGAGCGCAGGGAGCTCCTGAGAGCGGTTTGTGCCGAAAGAAGCCCGGGACCGGCACTTAGCTTCGGAGAGCTGCGTATCTGCGTCTTCTGCGTGTCTTGCCGCTCTACACTCAGCAAAAAGCTTTTCCACCATATCTTGCAAGGAGAAACTCTGCCAGGAAAGAAAACATCCAAAATCTTGTTCTAAAGCTTGCACGGGGGTCTGCAAAGAGTTTGGCAAGAATGAAAGGTAGTTGTCCAAAACTCGTTCTTTTCCAATAGAATAACCGTGGAAAAGGCAGGAGAGTGGTAAAGTACTGTTTTCTCTAAGTCTGAAGGCTGCCCACACTGTGCCTGCGTGCTGCAGCTTGCATCTTCGCCTTTGGGAAGCTGCCGCTCGCCGATTCTCCCGGAGGCGAAGAAGCGGCTTCTTCGCACACAGAGCATTGTGGCGAGCGCAGGGAGCTCCTGAGAGCGGTTTGTGCCGAAAGAAGCCCGGGACCGGCACTTAGCTTCGGAGAGCTGCGTATCTGCGTCTTCTGCGTGTCTTGCCGCTCTACACTCAGCAAAAAGCTTTTCCACCATATCTTGCAAGGAGAAACTCTGCCAGGAAAGAAAACATCCAAAATCTTCTTCTAAAGCTTGCACGGGGGTCTGCAAAGAGTTTGGCAAGAATGAAAGGTAGTTGTCCAAAACTCGTTCTTTTCCAATAGAATAACCATGGAAAAGGCAGGAGAGTGGTAAAGTACTGTTTTCTCGAAGTCTGAAGGCTGCCCACACTGTGCCTGTGTGCTGCAGCTTGCATCTTCGCCTTTGGGAAGCTGCCGCTCGCCGATTCTCCCGGAGGCGAAGAAGCGGCTTCTTCGCACACAGAGCATTGTGGCGAGCGCAGGGAGCTCCTGAGAGCGGTTTGTGCCGAAAGAAGCCCGGGACCGGCACTTAGCTTCGGAGAGCTGCGTATCTGCGTCTTCTGCGTGTCTTGCCGCTCTACACTCAGCAAAAAGCTTTTCCACCATATCTTGCAAGGAGAAACTCTGCCAGGAAAGAAAACATCCAAAATCTTGTTCTAAAGCTTGCACGGGGGTCTGCAAAGAGTTTGGCAAGAATGAAAGGTAGTTGTCCAAAACTCGTTCTTTTCCAATAGAATAACCATGGAAAAGGCAGGAGAGTGGTAAAGTACTGTTTTCTCTAAGTCTGAAGGCTGCCCACACTGTGCCTGTGTGCTGCAGCTTGCATCTTCGCCTTTGGGAAGCTGCCGCTCGCCGATTCTCCCGGAGGCGAAGAAGCGGCTTCTTCGCACACAGAGCATTGTGGCGAGCGCAGGGAGCTCCTGAGAGCGGTTTGTGCCGAAAGAAGCCCGGGACCGGCACTTAGCTTCGGAGAGCTGCGTATCTGCGTCTTCTGCGTGTCTTGCCGCTCTACACTCAGCAAAAAGCTTTTCCACCATATCTTGCAAGGAGAAACTCTGCCAGGAAAGAAAACATCCAAAATCTTGTTCTAAAGCTTGCACGGGGGTCTGCAAAGAGTTTGGCAAGAATGAAAGGTAGTTGTCCAAAACTCGTTCTTTTCCAATAGAATAACCATGGAAAAGGCAGGAGAGTGGTAAAGTACTGTTTTCTCGAAGTCTGAAGGCTGCCCACACTGTGCCTGTGTGGTGCAGCTTGCATCTTCGCCTTTGGGAAGCTGCCGCTCGCCGATTCTCCCGGAGGCGAAGAAGCGGCTTCTTCGCACACAGAGCATTGTGGCGAGCGCAGGGAGCTCCTGAGAGCGGTTTGTGCCGAAAGAAGCCCGGGACCGGCACTTAGCTTCGGAGAGCTGCGTATCTGCGTCTTCTGCGTGTCTTGCCGCTCTACACTCAGCAAAAAGCTTTTCCACCATATCTTGCAAAGAGAAACTCTGCCAGGAAAGAAAACATCCAAAATCTTGTTCTAAAGCTTGCACGGAGGTCTGCAAAGAGTTTGGCAAGAATGAAAGGTAGTTGTCCAAAACTCGTTCTTTTCCAATAGAATAACCATGGAAAAGGCAGGAGAGTGGTAAAGTACTGTTTTCTCTAAGTCTGAAGGCTGCCCACACTGTGCCTGCGTGCTGCAGCTTGCATCTTCGCCTTTGGGAAGCTGCCGCTCGCCGATTCTCCCGGAGGCGAAGAAGCGGCTTCTTCGCACACAGAGCATTGTGGCGAGCGCAGGGAGCTCCTGAGAGCGGTTTGTGCCGAAAGAAGCCCGGGACCGGCACTTAGCTTCGGAGAGCTGCGTATCTGCGTCTTCTGCGTGTCTTGCCGCTCTACACTCAGCAAAAAGCTTTTCCACCATATCTTGCAAGGAGAAACTCTGCCAGGAAAGAAAACATCCAAAATCTTGTTCTAAAGCTTGCACGGGGGTCTGCAAAGAGTTTGGCAAGAATGAAAGGTAGTTGTCCAAAACTCGTTCTTTTCCAATAGAATAACCATGGAAAAGGCAGGAGAGTGGTAAAGTACTGTTTTCTCTAAGTCTGAAGGCTGCCCACACTGTGCCTGTGTGCTGCAGCTTGCATCTTCGCCTTTGGGAAGCTGCCGCTCGCCGATTCTCCCGCAGGCGAAGAAGCGGCTTCTTCGCACACAGAGCATTGTGGCGAGCGCAGGGAGCTCCTGAGAGCGGTTTGTGCCGAAAGAAGCCCGGGACCGGCACTTAGCTTCGGAGAGCTGCGTATCTGCGTCTTCTGCGTGTCTTGCCGCTCTACACTCAGCAAAAAGCTTTTCCACCATATCTTGCAAGGAGAAACTCTGCCAGGAAAGAAAACATCCAAAATCTTGTTCTAAAGCTTGCACGGGGGTCTGCAAAGAGTTTGGCAAGAATGAAAGGTAGTTGTCCAAAACTCGTTCTTTTCCAATAGAATAACCATGGAAAAGGCAGGAGAGTGGTAAAGTACTGTTTTCTCGAAGTCTGAAGGCTGCCCACACTGTGCCTGCATGCTGCAGCTTGCATCTTCGCCTTTGGGAAGCTGCCGCTCGCCGATTCTCCCGGAGGCGAAGAAGCGGCTTCTTCGCACACAGAGCATTGTGGCGAGCGCAGGGAGCTCCTGAGAGCGGTTTGTGCCGAAAGAAGCCCGGGACCGGCACTTAGCTTCGGAGAGCTGCGTATCTGCGTCTTCTGCGTGTCTTGCCGCTCTACACTCAGCAAAAAGCTTTTCCACCATATCTTGCAAGGAGAAACTCTGCCAGGAAAGAAAACATCCAAAATCTTGTTCTAAAGCTTGCACGGGGGTCTGCAAAGAGTTTGGCAAGAATGAAAGGTAGTTGTCCAAAACTCATTCTTTTCCAATAGAATAACCATGGAAAAGGCAGGAGAGTGGTAAAGTACTGTTTTCTCTAAGTCTGAAGGCTGCCCACACTGTGCCTGCGTGCTGCAGCTTGCATCTTCGCCTTTGGGAAGCTGCCGCTCGCCGATTCTCCCGGAGGCGAAGAAGCGGCTTCTTCGCACACAGAGCATTGTGGCGAGCGCAGGGAGCTCCTGAGAGCGGTTTGTGCCGAAAGAAGCCCGGGACCGGCACTTAGCTTCGGAGAGCTGCGTATCTGCGTCTTCTGCGTGTCTTGCCGCTCTACACTCAGCAAAAAGCTTTTCCACCATATCTTGCAAGGAGAAACTCTGCCAGGAAAGAAAACATCCAAAATCTTGTTCTAAAGCTTGCACGGGGGTCTGCAAAGAGTTTGGCAAGAATGAAAGGTAGTTGTCCAAAACTCGTTCTTTTCCAATAGAATAACCATGGAAAAGGCAGGAGAGTGGTAAAGTACTGTTTTCTCTAAGTTTGAAGGCTGCCCACACTGTGCCTGCGTGCTGCAGCTTGCATCTTCGCCTTTGGGAAGCTGCCGCTCGCCGATTCTCCAGGAGGCGAAGAAGCGGCTTCTTCGCACACAGAGCATTGTGGCGAGCGCAGGGAGCTCCTGAGAGCGGTTTGTGCCGAAAGAAGCCCGGGACCGGCACTTAGCTTCGGAGAGCTGCGTATCTGCGTCTTCTGCGTGTCTTGCCGCTCTACACTCAGCAAAAAGCTTTTCCACCATATCTTGCAAGGAGAAACTCTGCCAGGAAAGAAAACATCCAAAATCTTCTTCTAAAGCTTGCACGGGGGTCTGCAAAGAGTTTGGCAAGAATGAAAGGTAGTTGTCCAAAACTCGTTCTTTTCCAATAGAATAACCATGGAAAAGGCAGGAGAGTGGTAAAGTACTGTTTTCTCGAAGTCTGAAGGCTGCCCACACTGTGCCTGTGTGCTGCAGCTTGCATCTTCGCCTTTGGGAAGCTGCCGCTCGCCGATTCTCCAGGAGGCGAAGAAGCGGCTTCTTCGCACACAGAGCATTGTGGCGAGCGCAGGGAGCTCCTGAGAGCGGTTTGTGCCGAAAGAAGCCCGGGACCGGCACTTAGCTTCGGAGAGCTGCGTATCTGCGTCTTCTGCGTGTCTTGCCGCTCTACACTCAGCAAAAAGCTTTTCCACCATATCTTGCAAGGAGAAACTCTGCCAGGAAAGAAAACATCCAAAATCTTGTTCTAAAGCTTGCACGGGGGTCTGCAAAGAGTTTGGCAAGAATGAAAGGTAGTTGTCCAAAACTCGTTCTTTTCCAATAGAATAACCATGGAAAAGGCAGGAGAGTGGTAAAGTACTGTTTTCTCTAAGTCTGAAGGCTGCCCACACTGTGCCTGCGTGCTGCAGCTTGCATCTTCGCCTTTGGGAAGCTGCCGCTCGCCGATTCTCCCGGAGGCGAAGAAGCGGCTTCTTCGCACACAGAGCATTGTGGCGAGCGCAGGGAGCTCCTGAGAGCGGTTTGTGCCGAAAGAAGCCCGGGACCGGCACTTAGCTTCGGAGAGCTGCGTATCTGCGTCTTCTGCGTGTCTTGCCGCTCTACACTCAGCAAAAAGCTTTTCCACCATATCTTGCAAGGAGAAACTCTGCCAGGAAAGAAAACATCCAAAATCTTGTTCTAAAGCTTGCACGGGGGTCTGCAAAGAGTTTGGCAAGAATGAAAGGTAGTTGTCCAAAACTCGTTCTTTTCCAATAGAATAACCATGGAAAAGGCAGGAGAGTGGTAAAGTACTGTTTTCTCTAAGTCTGAAGGCTGCCCACACTGTGCCTGCGTGCTGCAGCTTGCATCTTCGCCTTTGGGAAGCTGCCGCTCGCCGATTCTCCCGGAGGCGAAGAAGCGGCTTCTTCGCACACAGAGCATTGTGGCGAGCGCAGGGAGCTCCTGAGAGCGGTTTGTGCCGAAAGAAGCCCGGGACCGGCACTTAGCTTCGGAGAGCTGCGTATCTGCGTCTTCTGCGTGTCTTGCCGCTCTACACTCAGCAAAAAGGTTTTCCACCATATCTTGCAAGGAGAAACTCTGCCAGGAAAGAAAACATCCAAAATCTTCTTCTAAAGCTTGCACGGGGGTCTGCAAAGAGTTTGGCAAGAATGAAAGGTAGTTGTCCAAAACTCGTTCTTTTCCAATAGAATAACCATGGAAAAGGCAGGAGAGTGGTAAAGTACTGTTTTCTCTAAGTTTGAAGGCTGCCCACACTGTGCCTGCGTGCTGCAGCTTGCATCTTCGCCTTTGGGAAGCTGCCGCTCGCCGATTCTCCAGGAGGCGAAGAAGCGGCTTCTTCGCACACAGAGCATTGTGGCGAGCGCAGGGAGCTCCTGAGAGCGGTTTGTGCCGAAAGAAGCCCGGGACCGGCACTTAGCTTCGGAGAGCTGCGTATCTGCGTCTTCTGCGTGTCTTGCCGCTCTACACTCAGCAAAAAGCTTTTCCACCATATCTTGCAAGGAGAAACTCTGCCAGGAAAGAAAACATCCAAAATCTTCTTCTAAAGCTTGCACGGGGGTCTGCAAAGAGTTTGGCAAGAATGAAAGGTAGTTGTCCAAAACTCGTTCTTTTCCAATAGAATAACCATGGAAAAGGCAGGAGAGTGGTAAAGTACTGTTTTCTCGAAGTCTGAAGGCTGCCCACACTGTGCCTGTGTGCTGCAGCTTGCATCTTCGCCTTTGGGAAGCTGCCGCTCGCCGATTCTCCAGGAGGCGAAGAAGCGGCTTCTTCGCACACAGAGCATTGTGGCGAGCGCAGGGAGCTCCTGAGAGCGGTTTGTGCCGAAAGAAGCCCGGGACCGGCACTTAGCTTCGGAGAGCTGCGTATCTGCGTCTTCTGCGTGTCTTGCCGCTCTACACTCAGCAAAAAGCTTTTCCACCATATCTTGCAAGGAGAAACTCTGCCAGGAAAGAAAACATCCAAAATCTTGTTCTAAAGCTTGCACGGGGGTCTGCAAAGAGTTTGGCAAGAATGAAAGGTAGTTGTCCAAAACTCGTTCTTTTCCAATAGAATAACCATGGAAAAGGCAGGAGAGTGGTAAAGTACTGTTTTCTCGAAGTCTGAAGGCTGCCCACACTGTGCCTGCGTGCTGCAGCTTGCATCTTCGCCTTTGGGAAGCTGCCGCTCGCCGATTCTCCCGCAGGCGAAGAAGCGGCTTCTTCGCACACAGAGCATTGTGGCGAGCGCAGGGAGCTCCTGAGAGCGGTTTGTGCCGAAAGAAGCCCGGGACCGGCACTTAGCTTCGGAGAGCTGCGTATCTGCGTCTTCTGCGTGTCTTGCCGCTCTACACTCAGCAAAAAGCTTTTCCACCATATCTTGCAAGGAGAAACTCTGCCAGGAAAGAAAACATCCAAAATCTTCTTCTAAAGCTTGCACGGGGGTCTGCAAAGAGTTTGGCAAGAATGAAAGGTAGTTGTCCAAAACTCGTTCTTTTCCAATAGAATAACCATGGAAAAGGCAGGAGAGTGGTAAAGTACTGTTTTCTCGAAGTCTGAAGGCTGCCCACACTGTGCCTGTGTGCTGCAGCTTGCATCTTCGCCTTTGGGAAGCTGCCGCTCGCCGATTCTCCCGGAGGCGAAGAAGCGGCTTCTTCGCACACAGAGCATTGTGGCGAGCGCAGGGAGCTCCTGAGAGCGGTTTGTGCCGAAAGAAGCCCGGGACCGGCACTTAGCTTCGGAGAGCTGCGTATCTGCGTCTTCTGCGTGTCTTGCCGCTCTACACTCAGCAAAAAGCTTTTCCACCATATCTTGCAAGGAGAAACTCTGCCAGGAAAGAAAACATCCAAAATCTTGTTCTAAAGCTTGCACGGGGGTCTGCAAAGAGTTTGGCAAGAATGAAAGGTAGTTGTCCAAAACTCGTTCTTTTCCAATAGAATAACCATGGAAAAGGCAGGAGAGTGGTAAAGTACTGTTTTCTCGAAGTCTGAAGGCTGCCCACACTGTGCCTGCGTGCTGCAGCTTGCATCTTCGCCTTTGGGAAGCTGCCGCTCGCCGATTCTCCCGGAGGCGAAGAAGCGGCTTCTTCGCACACAGAGCATTGTGGCGAGCGCAGGGAGCTCCTGAGAGCGGTTTGTGCCGAAAGAAGCCCGGGACCGACACTTAGCTTCGGAGAGCTGCGTATCTGCGTCTTCTGCGTGTCTTGCCGCTCTACACTCAGCAAAAAGCTTTTCCACCATATCTTGCAAGGAGAAACTCTGCCAGGAAAGAAAACATCCAAAATCTTGTTCTAAAGCTTGCACGGGGGTCTGCAAAGAGTTTGGCAAGAATGAAAGGTAGTTGTCCAAAACTCGTTCTTTTCCAATAGAATAACCATGGAAAAGGCAGGAGAGTGGTAAAGTACTGTTTTCTCGAAGTCTGAAGGCTGCCCACACTGTGCCTGCGTGCTGCAGCTTGCATCTTCGCCTTTGGGAAGCTGCCGCTCGCCGATTCTCCCGGAGGCGAAGAAGCGGCTTCTTCGCACACAGAGCATTGTGGCGAGCGCAGGGAGCTCCTGAGAGCGGTTTGTGCCGAAAGAAGCCCGGGACCGGCACTTAGCTTCGGAGAGCTGCGTATCTGCGTCTTCTGCGTGTCTTGCCGCTCTACACTCAGCAAAAAGCTTTTCCACCATATCTTGCAAGGAGAAACTCTGCCAGGAAAGAAAACATCCAAAATCTTGTTCTAAAGCTTGCACGGGGGTCTGCAAAGAGTTTGGCAAGAATGAAAGGTAGTTGTCCAAAACTCGTTCTTTTCCAATAGAATAACCATGGAAAAGGCAGGAGAGTGGTAAAGTACTGTTTTCTCTAAGTTTGAAGGCTGCCCACACTGTGCCTGCGTGCTGCAGCTTGCATCTTCGCCTTTGGGAAGCTGCCGCTCGCCGATTCTCCCGGAGGCGAAGAAGCGGCTTCTTCGCACACAGAGCATTGTGGCGAGCGCAGGGAGCTCCTGAGAGCGGTTTGTGCCGAAAGAAGCCCGGGACCGGCACTTAGCTTCGGAGAGCTGCGTATCTGCGTCTTCTGCGTGTCTTGCCGCTCTACACTCAGCAAAAAGCTTTTCCACCATATCTTGCAAGGAGAAACTCTGACAGGAAAGAAAACATCCAAAATCTTCTTCTTAAGCTTGCACGGGGGTCTGCAAAGAGTTTGGCAAGAATGAAAGGTAGTTGTCCAAAACTCGTTCTTTTCCAATAGAATAACCATGGAAAAGGCAGGAGAGTGGTCAAGTACTGTTTTCTCTAAGTCTGAAGGCTGCCCACACTGTGCCTGCGTGCTGCAGCTTGCATCTTCGCCTTTGGGAAGCTGCCGCTCGCCGATTCTCCCGGAGGCGAAGAAGCGGCTTCTTCGCACACAGAGCATTGTGGCGAGCGCAGGGAGCTCCTGAGAGCGGTTTGTGCCGAAAGAAGCCCGGGACCGGCACTTAGCTTCGGAGAGCTGCGTATCTGCGTCTTCTGCGTGTCTTGCCGCTCTACACTCAGCAAAAAGCTTTTCCACCATATCTTGCAAGGAGAAACTCTGCCAGGAAAGAAAACATCCAAAATCTTCTTCTAAAGCTTGCACGGGGGTCTGCAAAGAGTTTGGCAAGAATGAAAGGTAGTTGTCCAAAACTCGTTCTTTTCCAATAGAATAACCATGGAAAAGGCAGGAGAGTGGTAAAGTACTGTTTTCTCGAAGTCTGAAGGCTGCCCACACTGTGCCTGCGTGCTGCAGCTTGCATCTTCGCCTTTGGGAAGCTGCCGCTCGCCGATTCTCCCGGAGGCGAAGAAGCGGCTTCTTCGCACACAGAGCATTGTGGCGAGCGCAGGGAGCTCCTGAGAGCGGTTTGTGCTGAAAGAAGCCCGGGACCGGCACTTAGCTTCGGAGAGCTGCGTATCTGCGTCTTCTGCGTGTCTTGCCGCTCTACACTCAGCAAAAAGCTTTTCCACCATATCTTGCAAGGAGAAACTCTGCCAGGAAAGAAAACATCCAAAATCTTCTTCTAAAGCTTGCACGGGGGTCTGCAAAGAGTTTGGCAAGAATGAAAGGTAGTTGTCCAAAACTCGTTCTTTTCCAATAGAATAACCATGGAAAAGGCAGGAGAGTGGTAAAGTACTGTTTTCTCTAAGTTTGAAGGCTGCCCACACTGTGCCTGCGTGCTGCAGCTTGCATCTTCGCCTTTGGGAAGCTGCCGCTCGCCGATTCTCCAGGAGGCGAAGAAGCGGCTTCTTCGCACACAGAGCATTGTGGCGAGCGCAGGGAGCTCCTGAGAGCGGTTTGTGCCGAAAGAAGCCCGGGACCGGCACTTAGCTTCGGAGAGCTGCGTATCTGCGTCTTCTGCGTGTCTTGCCGCTCTACACTCAGCAAAAAGCTTTTCCACCATATCTTGCAAGGAGAAACTCTGCCAGGAAAGAAAACATCCAAAATCTTCTTCTAAAGCTTGCACGGGGGTCTGCAAAGAGTTTGGCAAGAATGAAAGGTAGTTGTCCAAAACTCGTTCTTTTCCAATAGAATAACCATGGAAAAGGCAGGAGAGTGGTAAAGTACTGTTTTCTCGAAGTCTGAAGGCTGCCCACACTGTGCCTGTGTGCTGCAGCTTGCATCTTCGCCTTTGGGAAGCTGCCGCTCGCCGATTCTCCAGGAGGCGAAGAAGCGGCTTCTTCGCACACAGAGCATTGTGGCGAGCGCAGGGAGCTCCTGAGAGCGGTTTGTGCCGAAAGAAGCCCGGGACCGGCACTTAGCTTCGGAGAGCTGCGTATCTGCGTCTTCTGCGTGTCTTGCCGCTCTACACTCAGCAAAAAGCTTTTCCACCATATCTTGCAAGGAGAAACTCTGCCAGGAAAGAAAACATCCAAAATCTTGTTCTAAAGCTTGCACGGGGGTCTGCAAAGAGTTTGGCAAGAATGAAAGGTAGTTGTCCAAAACTCGTTCTTTTCCAATAGAATAACCATGGAAAAGGCAGGAGAGTGGTAAAGTACTGTTTTCTCTAAGTCTGAAGGCTGCCCACACTGTGCCTGCGTGCTGCAGCTTGCATCTTCGCCTTTGGGAAGCTGCCGCTCGCCGATTCTCCCGGAGGCGAAGAAGCGGCTTCTTCGCACACAGAGCATTGTGGCGAGCGCAGGGAGCTCCTGAGAGCGGTTTGTGCCGAAAGAAGCCTGGGACCGGCACTTAGCTTCGGAGAGCTGCGTATCTGCGTCTTCTGCGTGTCTTGCCGCTCTACACTCAGCAAAAAGCTTTTCCACCATATCTTGCAAGGAGAAACTCTGCCAGGAAAGAAAACATCCAAAATCTTGTTCTAAAGCTTGCACGGGGGTCTGCAAAGAGTTTGGCAAGAATGAAAGGTAGTTGTCCAAAACTCGTTCTTTTCCAATAGAATAACCGTGGAAAAGGCAGGAGAGTGGTAAAGTACTGTTTTCTCTAAGTCTGAAGGCTGCCCACACTGTGCCTGTGTGGTGCAGCTTGCATCTTCGCCTTTGGGAAGCTGCCGCTCGCCGATTCTCCCGGAGGCGAAGAAGCGGCTTCTTCGCACACAGAGCATTGTGGCGAGCGCAGGGAGCTCCTGAGAGCGGTTTGTGCCGAAAGAAGCCCGGGACCGGCACTTAGCTTCGGAGAGCTGCGTATCTGCGTCTTCTGCGTGTCTTGCCGCTCTACACTCAGCAAAAAGCTTTTCCACCATATCTTGCAAGGAGAAACTCTGCCAGGAAAGAAAACATCCAAAATCTTGTTCTAAAGCTTGCACGGGGGTCTGCAAAGAGTTTGGCAAGAATGAAAGGTAGTTGTCCAAAACTCGTTCTTTTCCAATAGAATAACCATGGAAAAGGCAGGAGAGTGGTAAAGTACTGTTTTCTCTAAGTCTGAAGGCTGCCCACACTGTGCCTGCGTGCTGCAGCTTGCATCTTCGCCTTTGGGAAGCTGCCGCTCGCCGATTCTCCCGGAGGCGAAGAAGCGGCTTCTTCGCACACAGAGCATTGTGGCGAGCGCAGGGAGCTCCTGAGAGCGGTTTGTGCCGAAAGAAGCCCGGGACCGACACTTAGCTTCGGAGAGCTGCGTATCTGCGTCTTCTGCGTGTCTTGCCGCTCTACACTCAGCAAAAAGCTTTTCCACCATATCTTGCAAGGAGAAACTCTGCCAGGAAAGAAAACATCCAAAATCTTGTTCTAAAGCTTGCACGGGGGTCTGCAAAGAGTTTGGCAAGAATGAAAGGTAGTTGTCCAAAACTCGTTCTTTTCCAATAGAATAACCATGGAAAAGGCAGGAGAGTGGTAAAGTACTGTTTTCTCGAAGTCTGAAGGCTGCCCACACTGTGCCTGCGTGCTGCAGCTTGCATCTTCGCCTTTGGGAAGCTGCCGCTCGCCGATTCTCCCGGAGGCGAAGAAGCGGCTTCTTCGCACACAGAGCATTGTGGCGAGCGCAGGGAGCTCCTGAGAGCGGTTTGTGCCGAAAGAAGCCCGGGACCGGCACTTAGCTTCGGAGAGCTGCGTATCTGCGTCTTCTGCGTGTCTTGCCGCTCTACACTCAGCAAAAAGCTTTTCCACCATATCTTGCAAGGAGAAACTCTGCCAGGAAAGAAAACATCCAAAATCTTGTTCTAAAGCTTGCACGGGGGTCTGCAAAGAGTTTGGCAAGAATGAAAGGTAGTTGTCCAAAACTCGTTCTTTTCCAATAGAATAACCATGGAAAAGGCAGGAGAGTGGTAAAGTACTGTTTTCTCTAAGTCTGAAGGCTGCCCACACTGTGCCTGCGTGCTGCAGCTTGCATCTTCGCCTTTGGGAAGCTGCCGCTCGCCGATTCTCCCGGAGGCGAAGAAGCGGCTTCTTCGCACACAGAGCATTGTGGCGAGCGCAGGGAGCTCCTGAGAGCGGTTTGTGCCGAAAGAAGCCCGGGACCGGCACTTAGCTTCGGAGAGCTGCGTATCTGCGTCTTCTGCGTGTCTTGCCGCTCTACACTCAGCAAAAAGCTTTTCCACCATATCTTGCAAGGAGAAACTCTGCCAGGAAAGAAAACATCCAAAATCTTCTTCTAAAGCTTGCACGGGGGTCTGCAAAGAGTTTGGCAAGAATGAAAGGTAGTTGTCCAAAACTCGTTCTTTTCCAATAGAATAACCATGGAAAAGGCAGGAGAGTGGTAAAGTACTGTTTTCTCTAAGTCTGAAGGCTGCCCACACTGTGCCTGTGTGCTGCAGCTTGCATCTTCGCCTTTGGGAAGCTGCCGCTCGCCGATTCTCCCGGAGGCGAAGAAGCGGCTTCTTCGCACACAGAGCATTGTGGCGAGCGCAGGGAGCTCCTGAGAGCGGTTTGTGCCGAAAGAAGCCCGGCACCGGCACTTAGCTTCGGAGAGCTGCGTATCTGCGTCTTCTGCGTGTCTTGCCGCTCTACACTCAGCAAAAAGCTTTTCCACCATATCTTGCAAGGAGAAACTCTGCCAGGAAAGAAAACATCCAAAATCTTGTTCTAAAGCTTGCACGGGGGTCTGCAAAGAGTTTGGCAAGAATGAAAGGTAGTTGTCCAAAACTCGTTCTTTTCCAATAGAATAACCATGGAAAAGGCAGGAGAGTGGTAAAGTACTGTTTTCTCTAAGTTTGAAGGCTGCCCACACTGTGCCTGCGTGCTGCAGCTTGCATCTTCGCCTTTGGGAAGCTGCCGCTCGCCGATTCTCCCGGAGGCGAAGAAGCGGCTTCTTCGCACACAGAGCATTGTGGCGAGCGCAGGGAGCTCCTGAGAGCGGTTTGTGCCGAAAGAAGCCCGGGACCGGCACTTAGCTTCGGAGAGCTGCGTATCTGCGTCTTCTGCGTGTCTTGCCGCTCTACACTCAGCAAAAAGCTTTTCCACCATATCTTGCAAGGAGAAACTCTGCCAGGAAAGAAAACATCCAAAATCTTGTTCTAAAGCTTGCACGGGGGTCTGCAAAGAGTTTGGCAAGAATGAAAGGTAGTTGTCCAAAACTCGTTCTTTTCCAATAGAATAACCATGGAAAAGGCAGGAGAGTGGTAAAGTACTGTTTTCTCGAAGTCTGAAGGCTGCCCACACTGTGCCTGTGTGCTGCAGCTTGCATCTTCGCCTTTGGGAAGCTGCCGCTCGCCGATTCTCCAGGAGGCGAAGAAGCGGCTTCTTCGCACACAGAGCATTGTGGCGAGCGCAGGGAGCTCCTGAGAGCGGTTTGTGCCGAAAGAAGCCCGGGACCGGCACTTAGCTTCGGAGAGCTGCGTATCTGCGTCTTCTGCGTGTCTTGCCGCTCTACACTCAGCAAAAAGCTTTTCCACCATATCTTGCAAGGAGAAACTCTGCCAGGAAAGAAAACATCCAAAATCTTGTTCTAAAGCTTGCACGGGGGTCTGCAAAGAGTTTGGCAAGAATGAAAGGTAGTTGTCCAAAACTCGTTCTTTTCCAATAGAATAACCATGGAAAAGGCAGGAGAGTGGTAAAGTACTGTTTTCTCTAAGTTTGAAGGCTGCCCACACTGTGCCTGCGTGCTGCAGCTTGCATCTTCGCCTTTGGGAAGCTGCCGCTCGCCGATTCTCCCGGAGGCGAAGAAGCGGCTTCTTCGCACACAGAGCATTGTGGCGAGCGCAGGGAGCTCCTGAGAGCGGTTTGTGCCGAAAGAAGCCCGGGACCGGCACTTAGCTTCGGAGAGCTGCGTATCTGCGTCTTCTGCGTGTCTTGCCGCTCTACACTCAGCAAAAAGCTTTTCCACCATATCTTGCAAGGAGAAACTCTGCCAGGAAAGAAAACATCCAAAATCTTGTTCTAAAGCTTGCACGGGGGTCTGCAAAGAGTTTGGCAAGAATGAAAGGTAGTTGTCCAAAACTCGTTCTTTTCCAATAGAATAACCATGGAAAAGGCAGGAGAGTGGTAAAGTACTGTTTTCTCTAAGTCTGAAGGCTGCCCACACTGTGCCTGTGTGCTGCAGCTTGCATCTTCGCCTTTGGGAAGCTGCCGCTCGCCGATTCTCCCGGAGGCGAAGAAGCGGCTTCTTCGCACACAGAGCATTGTGGCGAGCGCAGGGAGCTCCTGAGAGCGGTTTGTGCCGAAAGAAGCCCGGGACCGGCACTTAGCTTCGGAGAGCTGCGTATCTGCGTCTTCTGCGTGTCTTGCCGCTCTACACTCAGCAAAAAGCTTTTCCACCATATCTTGCAAGGAGAAACTCTGCCAGGAAAGAAAACATCCAAAATCTTGTTCTAAAGCTTGCACGGGGGTCTGCAAAGAGTTTGGCAAGAATGAAAGGTAGTTGTCCAAAACTCGTTCTTTTCCAATAGAATAACCATGGAAAAGGCAGGAGAGTGGTAAAGTACTGTTTTCTCGAAGTCTGAAGGCTGCCCACACTGTGCCTGTGTGCTGCAGCTTGCATCTTCGCCTTTGGGAAGCTGCCGCTCGCCGATTCTCCCGGAGGCGAAGAAGCGGCTTCTTCGCACACAGAGCATTGTGGCGAGCGCAGGGAGCTCCTGAGAGCGGTTTGTGCCGAAAGAAGCCCGGCACCGGCACTTAGCTTCGGAGAGCTGCGTATCTGCGTCTTCTGCGTGTCTTGCCGCTCTACACTCAGCAAAAAGCTTTTCCACCATATCTTGCAAGGAGAAACTCTGCCAGGAAAGAAAACATCCAAAATCTTCTTCTAAAGCTTGCACGGGGGTCTGCAAAGAGTTTGGCAAGAATGAAAGGTAGTTGTCCAAAACTCGTTCTTTTCCAATAGAATAACCATGGAAAAGGCAGGAGAGTGGTAAAGTACTGTTTTCTCTAAGTCTGAAGGCTGCCCACACTGTGCCTGCGTGCTGCAGCTTGCATCTTCGCCTTTGGGAAGCTGCCGCTCGCCGATTCTCCCGGAGGCGAAGAAGCGGCTTCTTCGCACACAGAGCATTGTGGCGAGCGCAGGGAGCTCCTGAGAGCGGTTTGTGCCGAAAGAAGCCCGGGACCGGCACTTAGCTTCGGAGAGCTGCGTATCTGCGTCTTCTGCGTGTCTTGCCGCTCTACACTCAGCAAAAAGCTTTTCCACCATATCTTGCAAGGAGAAACTCTGCCAGGAAAGAAAACATCCAAAATCTTCTTCTAAAGCTTGCACGGGGGTCTGCAAAGAGTTTGGCAAGAATGAAAGGTAGTTGTCCAAAACTCGTTCTTTTCCAATAGAATAACCATGGAAAAGGCAGGAGAGTGGTAAAGTACTGTTTTCTCTAAGTCTGAAGGCTGCCCACACTGTGCCTGCGTGCTGCAGCTTGCATCTTCGCCTTTGGGAAGCTGCCGCTCGCCGATTCTCCAGGAGGCGAAGAAGCGGCTTCTTCGCACACAGAGCATTGTGGCGAGCGCAGGGAGCTCCTGAGAGCGGTTTGTGCCGAAAGAAGCCCGGGACCGGCACTTAGCTTCGGAGAGCTGCGTATCTGCGTCTTCTGCGTGTCTTGCCGCTCTACACTCAGCAAAAAGCTTTTCCACCATATCTTGCAAGGAGAAACTCTGCCAGGAAAGAAAACATCCAAAATCTTGTTCTAAAGCTTGCACGGGGGTCTGCAAAGAGTTTGGCAAGAATGAAAGGTAGTTGTCCAAAACTCGTTCTTTTCCAATAGAATAACCATGGAAAAGGCAGGAGAGTGGTAAAGTACTGTTTTCTCTAAGTCTGAAGGCTGCCCACACTGTGCCTGCGTGCTGCAGCTTGCATCTTCGCCTTTGGGAAGCTGCCGCTCGCCGATTCTCCCGGAGGCGAAGAAGCGGCTTCTTCGCACACAGAGCATTGTGGCGAGCGCAGGGAGCTCCTGAGAGCGGTTTGTGCCGAAAGAAGCCCGGGACCGGCACTTAGCTTCGGAGAGCTGCGTATCTGCGTCTTCTGCGTGTCTTGCCGCTCTACACTCAGCAAAAAGCTTTTCCACCATATCTTGCAAGGAGAAACTCTGCCAGGAAAGAAAACATCCAAAATCTTGTTCTAAAGCTTGCACGGGGGTCTGCAAAGAGTTTGGCAAGAATGAAAGGTAGTTGTCCAAAACTCGTTCTTTTCCAATAGAATAACCATGGAAAAGGCAGGAGAGTGGTAAAGTACTGTTTTCTCGAAGTCTGAAGGCTGCCCACACTGTGCCTGCGTGCTGCAGCTTGCATCTTCGCCTTTGGGAAGCTGCCGCTCGCCGATTCTCCCGGAGGCGAAGAAGCGGCTTCTTCGCACACAGAGCATTGTGGCGAGCGCAGGGAGCTCCTGAGAGCGGTTTGTGCCGAAAGAAGCCCGGGACCGGCACTTAGCTTCGGAGAGCTGCGTATCTGCGTCTTCTGCGTGTCTTGCCGCTCTACACTCAGCAAAAAGCTTTTCCACCATATCTTGCAAGGAGAAACTCTGCCAGGAAAGAAAACATCCAAAATCTTGTTCTAAAGCTTGCACGGGGGTCTGCAAAGAGTTTGGCAAGAATGAAAGGTAGTTGTCCAAAACTCGTTCTTTTCCAATAGAATAACCATGGAAAAGGCAGGAGAGTGGTAAAGTACTGTTTTCTCTAAGTCTGAAGGCTGCCCACACTGTGCCTGCGTGCTGCAGCTTGCATCTTCGCCTTTGGGAAGCTGCCGCTCGCCGATTCTCCCGGAGGCGAAGAAGCGGCTTCTTCGCACACAGAGCATTGTGGCGAGCGCAGGGAGCTCCTGAGAGCGGTTTGTGCCGAAAGAAGCCCGGGACCGGCACTTAGCTTCGGAGAGCTGCGTATCTGCGTCTTCTGCGTGTCTTGCCGCTCTACACTCAGCAAAAAGCTTTTCCACCATATCTTGCAAGGAGAAACTCTGCCAGGAAAGAAAACATCCAAAATCTTGTTCTAAAGCTTGCACGGGGGTCTGCAAAGAGTTTGGCAAGAATGAAAGGTAGTTGTCCAAAACTCGTTCTTTTCCAATAGAATAACCATGGAAAAGGCAGGAGAGTGGTAAAGTACTGTTTTCTCGAAGTCTGAAGGCTGCCCACACTGTGCCTGTGTGCTGCAGCTTGCATCTTCGCCTTTGGGAAGCTGCCGCTCGCCGATTCTCCCGGAGGCGAAGAAGCGGCTTCTTCGCACACAGAGCATTGTGGCGAGCGCAGGAGCTCCTGAGAGCGTTTGTGCCGAAAGAAGCCCGGGACCGGCACTTAGCTTCGGAGAGCTGCGTATCTGCGTCTTCTGCGTGTCTTGCCGCTCTACACTCAGCAAAAAGCTTTTCCACCATATCTTGCAAGGAGAAACTCTGCCAGGAAAGAAAACATCCAAAATCTTGTTCTAAAGCTTGCACGGGGGTCTGCAAAGAGTTTGGCAAGAATGAAAGGTAGTTGTCCAAAACTCGTTCTTTTCCAATAGAATAACCATGGAAAAGGCAGGAGAGTGGTAAAGTACTGTTTTCTCTAAGTCTGAAGGCTGCCCACACTGTGCCTGCGTGCTGCAGCTTGCATCTTCGCCTTTGGGAAGCTGCCGCTCGCCGATTCTCCCGGAGGCGAAGAAGCGGCTTCTTCGCACACAGAGCATTGTGGCGAGCGCAGGGAGCTCCTGAGAGCGGTTTGTGCCGAAAGAAGCCCGGGACCGGCACTTAGCTTCGGAGAGCTGCGTATCTGCGTCTTCTGCGTGTCTTGCCGCTCTACACTCAGCAAAAAGCTTTTCCACCATATCTTGCAAGGAGAAACTCTGCCAGGAAAGAAAACATCCAAAATCTTGTTCTAAAGCTTGCACGGGGGTCTGCAAAGAGTTTGGCAAGAATGAAAGGTAGTTGTCAAAACTCGTTCTTTTCCAATAGAATAACCATGGAAAAGGCAGGAGAGTGGTAAAGTACTGTTTTCTCTAAGTCTGAAGGCTGCCCACACTGTGCCTGCGTGCTGCAGCTTGCATCTTCGCCTTTGGGAAGCTGCCGCTCGCCGATTCTCCCGGAGGCGAAGAAGCGGCTTCTTCGCACACAGAGCATTGTGGCGAGCGCAGGGAGCTCCTGAGAGCGGTTTGTGCCGAAAGAAGCCCGGGACCGGCACTTAGCTTCGGAGAGCTGCGTATCTGCGTCTTCTGCGTGTCTTGCCGCTCTACACTCAGCAAAAAGGTTTTCCACCATATCTTGCAAGGAGAAACTCTGCCAGGAAAGAAAACATCCAAAATCTTCTTCTAAAGCTTGCACGGGGGTCTGCAAAGAGTTTGGCAAGAATGAAAGGTAGTTGTCCAAAACTCGTTCTTTTCCAATAGAATAACCATGGAAAAGGCAGGAGAGTGGTAAAGTACTGTTTTCTCTAAGTTTGAAGGCTGCCCACACTGTGCCTGCGTGCTGCAGCTTGCATCTTCGCCTTTGGGAAGCTGCCGCTCGCCGAATTCTCCAGGAGGCGAAAGAAGCGGCTTCTTCGCACACAGAGCATGTGGCGAGCGCAGGGAGCTCCTGAGAGCGGTTTGTGCCGAAAGAAGCCCGGGACCGGCACTTAGCTTCGGAGAGCTGCGTATCTGCGTCTTCTGCGTGTCTTGCCGCTCTACACTCAGCAAAAAGCTTTTCCACCATATCTTGCAAGGAGAAACTCTGCCAGGAAAAGAAAACATCCAAAATCTTCTTCTAAAGCTTGCACGGGGGTCTGCAAAGAGTTTGGCAAGAATGAAAGGTAGTTGTCCAAAACTCGTTCTTTTCAATAGAATAACCATGGAAAAGGCAGGAGAGTGGTAAAGTACTGTTTTCTCGAAGTCTGAAGGCTGCCCACACTGTGCCTGCGTGCTGCAGCTTGCATCTTCGCCTTTGGGGAAGCTGCCGCTCGCCGATTCTCCAGGAGGCGAAGAAGCGGCTTCTTCGCACACAGAGCATTGTGGCGAGCGCAGGAGCTCCTGAGAGCGGTTTGTGCCGAAAGAAGCCCGGGACCGGCACTTAGCTTCGGAGAGCTGCGTATCTGCGTCTTCTGCGTGTCTTGCCGCTCTACACTCAGCAAAAAGCTTTTCCACCATATCTTGCAAGGAGAAACTCTGCCAGGAAAGAAAACATCCAAAATCTTGTTCTAAAGCTTGCACGGGGGTCTGCAAAGAGTTGGCAAGAATGAAAGGTAGTTGTCCAAAACTCGTTCTTTTCCAATAGAATAACCATGGAAAAGGCAGGAGAGTGGTAAAGTACTGTTTTCTCTAAGTCTGAAGGCTGCCCACACTGTGCCTGCGTGCTGCAGCTTGCATCTTCGCCTTTGGGAAGCTGCCGCTCGCCGATTCTCCCGGAGGCGAAGAAGCGGCTTCTTCGCACACAGAGCATTGTGGCGAGCGCAGGGAGCTCCTGAGAGCGGTTTGTGCCGAAAGAAGCCCGGGACCGGCACTTAGCTTCGGAGAGCTGCGTCTGCGTCTTCTGCGTGTCTTGCCGCTCTACACTCAGCAAAAAGCTTTTCCACCATATCTTGCAAGGAGAAACTCTGCCAGGAAAGAAAACATCCAAAATCTTGTTCTAAAGCTTGCACGGGGGTCTGCAAAGAGTTTGGCAAGAATGAAAGGTAGTTGTCCAAAACTCGTTCTTTTCCAATAGAATAACCATGGAAAAGGCAGGAGAGTGGTAAAGTACTGTTTTCTCTAAGTCTGAAGGCTGCCCACACTGTGCCTGTGTGCTGCAGCTTGCATCTTCGCCTTTGGGAAGCTGCCGCTCGCCGATTCTCCCGGAGGCGAAGAAGCGGCTTCTTCGCACACAGAGCATTGTGGCGAGCGCAGGGAGCTCCTGAGAGCGGTTTGTGCCGAAGAAGCCCGGGACCGGCACTTAGCTTCGGAGAGCTGCGTATCTGCGTCTTCTGCGTGTCTTGCCGCTCTACACTCAGCAAAAAGCTTTTCCACCATATCTTGCAAGGAGAAACTCTGCCAGGAAAGAAAACATCCAAAATCTTGTTCTAAAGCTTGCACGGGGGTCTGCAAAGAGGTTTGGCAAGAATGAAAGGTAGTTGTCAAAACTCGTTCTTTTCCAATAGAATA
>NW_027099177.1:0-26357 GCF_037042795.1 Molothrus aeneus | reverse complement strand
CACAGAGCATTGTGGCGAGCGCAGGGAGCTCCTGAGAGCGGTTTGTGCCGAAAGAAGCCCGGGACCGGCACTTAGCTTCGGAGAGCTGCGTATCTGCGTCTTCTGTGTGTCTTGCCGCTCTACACTCAGCAAAAAGCTTTTCCACCATATCTTGCAAGGAGAAACTCTGCCAGGAAAGAAAACATCCAAAATCTTGTTCTAAAGCTTGCACGGGGGTCTGCAAAGAGTTTGGCAAGAATGAAAGGTAGTTGTCCAAAACTCGTTCTTTTCCAATAGAATAACCATGGATAAGGCAGGAGAGTGGTAAAGTACTGTTTTCTCTAAGTCTGAATGCTGCCCACACTGTGCCTGTGTGCTGCAGCTTGCATCTTCGCCTTTGGGAAGCTGCCGCTCGCCGATTCTCCCGGAGGCGAAGAAGCGGCTTCTTCGCACACAGAGCATTGTGGCGAGCGCAGGGAGCTCCTGAGAGCGGTTTGTGCCGAAAGAAGCCCGGGACCGGCACTTAGCTTCGGAGAGCTGCGTATCTGCGTCTTCTGCGTGTCTTGCCGCTCTACACTCAGCAAAAAGCTTTTCCACCATATCTTGCAAGGAGAAACTCTGCCAGGAAAGAAAACATCCAAAATCTTGTTCTAAAGCTTGCACGGGGGTCTGCAAAGAGTTTGGCAAGAATGAAAGGTAGTTGTCCAAAACTCGTTCTTTTCCAATAGAATAACCATGGAAAAGGCAGGAGAGTGGTAAAGTACTGTTTTCTCTAAGTCTGAAGGCTGCCCACACTGTGCCTGCGTGCCGCAGCTTGCATCTTCGCCTTTGGGAAGCTGCCGCTCGCCGATTCTCCCGGAGGCGAAGAAGCGGCTTCTTCGCACACAGAGCATTGTGGCGAGCGCAGGGAGCTCCTGAGAGCGGTTTGTGCCGAAAGAAGCCCGGGACCGGCACTTAGCTTCGGAGAGCTGCGTATCTGCGTCTTCTGCGTGTCTTGCCGCTCTACACTCAGCCAAAAGCTTTTCCACCATATCTTGCAAGGAGAAACTCTGCCAGGAAAGAAAACATCCAAAATCTTGTTCTAAAGCTTGCACGGGGGTCTGCAAAGAGTTTGGCAAGAATGAAAGGTAGTTGTCCAAACCTCGTTCTTTTCCAATAGAATAACCATGGAAAAGGCAGGAGAGTGGTAAAGTACTGTTTTCTCTAAGTCTGAAGGCTGCCCACACTGTGCCTGTGTGCCGCAGCTTGCATCTTCGCCTTTGGGAAGCTGCCGCTCGCCGATTCTCCCGGAGGCGAAGAAGCGGCTTCTTCGCACACAGAGCATTGTGGCGAGCGCAGGGAGCTCCTGAGAGCGGTTTGTGCCGAAAGAAGCCCGGGACCGGCACTTAGCTTCGGAGAGCTGCGTATCTGCGTCTTCTGCGTGTCTTGCCGCTCTACACTCAGCCAAAAGCTTTTCCACCATATCTTGCAAGGAGAAACTCTGCCAGGAAAGAAAACATCCAAAATCTTGTTCTAAAGCTTGCACGGGGGTCTGCAAAGAGTTTGGCAAGAATGAAAGGTAGTTGTCCAAAACTCGTTCTTTTCCAATAGAATAACCATGGAAAAGGCAGGAGAGTGGTAAAGTACTGTTTTCTCTAAGTCTGAAGGCTGCCCACACTGTGCCTGTGTGCCGCAGCTTGCATCTTCGCCTTTGGGAAGCTGCCGCTCGCCGATTCTCCCGGAGGCGAAGAAGCGGCTTCTTCGCACACAGAGCATTGTGGCGAGCGCAGGGAGCTCCTGAGAGCGGTTTGTGCCGAAAGAAGCCCGGGACCGGCACTTAGCTTCGGAGAGCTGCGTATCTGCGTCTTCTGCGTGTCTTGCCGCTCTACACTCAGCCAAAAGCTTTTCCACCATATCTTGCAAGGAGAAACTCTGCCAGGAAAGAAAACATCCAAAATCTTGTTCTAAAGCTTGCACGGGGGTCTGCAAAGAGTTTGGCAAGAATGAAAGGTAGTTGTCCAAAACTCGTTCTTTTCCAATAGAATAACCATGGAAAAGGCAGGAGAGTGGTAAAGTACTGTTTTCTCTAAGTCTGAAGGCTGCCCACACTGTGCCTGTGTGCCGCAGCTTGCATCTTCGCCTTTGGGAAGCTGCCGCTCGCCGATTCTCCCGCAGGCGAAGAAGCGGCTTCTTCGCACACAGAGCATTGTGGCGAGCGCAGGGAGCTCCTGAGAGCGGTTTGTGCCGAAAGAAGCCCGGGACCGGCACTTAGCTTCGGAGAGCTGCGTATCTGCGTCTTCTGCGTGTCTTGCCGCTCTACACTCAGCAAAAAGCTTTTCCACCATATCTTGCAAGGAGAAACTCTGCCAGGAAAGAAAACATCCAAAATCTGGTTCTAAAGCTTGCACGGGGGTCTGCAAAGAGTTTGGCAAGAATGAAAGGTAGTTGTCCAAAACTCGTTCTTTTCCAATAGAATAACCATGGAAAAGGCAGGAGAGTGGTAAAGTACTGTTTTCTCTAAGTCTGAAGGCTGCCCACACTGTGCCTGTGTGCTGCAGCTTGCATCTTCGCCTTTGCGAAGCTGCCGCTCGCCGATTCTCCCGCAGGCGAAGAAGCGGCTTCTTCGCACACAGAGCATTGTGGCGAGCGCAGGGAGCTCCTGAGAGCGGTTTGTGCCGAAAGAAGCCCGGGACCGGCACTTAGCTTCGGAGAGCTGCGTATCTGCGTCTTCTGCGTGTCTTGCCGCTCTACACTCAGCCAAAAGCTTTTCCACCATATCTTGCAAGGAGAAACTCTGCCAGGAAAGAAAACATCCAAAATCTTGTTCTAAAGCTTGCACGGAGGTCTGCAAAGAGTTTGGCAAGAATGAAAGGTAGTTGTCCAAAACTCGTTCTTTTCCAATAGAATAACCATGGATAAGGCAGGAGAGTGGTAAAGTACTGTTTTCTCGAAGTCTGAAGGCTGCCCACACTGTGCCTGTGTGCTGCAGCTTGCATCTTCGCCTTTGGGAAGCTGCCGCTCGCCGATTCTCCCGCAGGCGAAGAAGCGGCTTCTTCGCACACAGAGCATTGTGGCGAGCGCAGGGAGCTCCTGAGAGCGGTTTGTGCCGAAAGAAGCCCGGGACCGGCACTTAGCTTCGGAGAGCTGCGTATCTGCGTCTTCTGCGTGTCTTGCCGCTCTACACTCAGCAAAAAGCTTTTCCACCATATCTTGCAAGGAGAAACTCTGCCAGGAAAGAAAACATCCAAAATCTTGTTCTAAAGCTTGCACGGGGGTCTGCAAAGAGTTTGGCAAGAATGAAAGGTAGTTGTCCAAAACTCGTTCTTTTCCAATAGAATAACCATGGAAAAGGCAGGAGAGTGGTAAAGTACTGTTTTCTCTAAGTCTGAAGGCTGCCCACACTGTGCCTGTGTGCTGCACCTTGCATCTTCGCCTTTGGGAAGCTGCCGCTCGCCGATTCTCCCGCAGGCGAAGAAGCGGCTTCTTCGCACACAGAGCATTGTGGCGAGCGCAGGGAGCTCCTGAGAGCGGTTTGTGCCGAAAGAAGCCCGGGACCGGCACTTAGCTTCGGAGAGCTGCGTATCCGCGTCTTCTGCGTGTCTTGCCGCTCTACACTCAGCAAAAAGCTTTTCCACCATATCTTGCAAGGAGAAACTCTGCCAGGAAAGAAAACATCCAAAATCTTGTTCTAAAGCTTGCACGGGGGTCTGCAAAGAGTTTGGCAAGAATGAAAGGTAGTTGTCCAAAACTCGTTCTTTTCCAATAGAATAACCATGGAAAAGGCAGGAGAGTGGTAAAGTACTGTTTTCTCTAAGTCTGAAGGCTGCCCACACTGTGCCTGTGTGCCGCAGCTTGCATCTTCGCCTTTGGCAAGCTGCCGCTCGCCGATTCTCCCGCAGGCGAAGAAGCGGCTTCTTCGCACACAGAGCATTGTGGCGAGCGCAGGGAGCTCCTGAGAGCGGTTTGTGCCGAAAGAAGCCCGGGACCGGCACTTAGCTTCGGAGAGCTGCGTATCTGCGTCTTCTGTGTGTCTTGCCGCTCTACACTCAGCCAAAAGCTTTTCCACCATATCTTGCAAGGAGAAACTCTGCCAGGAAAGAAAACATCCAAAATCTTGTTCTAAAGCTTGCACGGGGGTCTGCAAAGAGTTTGGCAAGAATGAAAGGTAGTTGTCCAAAACTCGTTCTTTTCCAATAGAATAACCATGGATAAGGCAGGAGAGTGGTAAAGTACTGTTTTCTCTAAGTCTGAATGCTGCCCACACTGTGCCTGTGTGCTGCAGCTTGCATCTTCGCCTTTGGGAAGCTGCCGCTCGCCGATTCTCCCGGAGGCGAAGAAGCGGCTTCTTCGCACACAGAGCATTGTGGCGAGCGCAGGGAGCTCCTGAGAGCGGTTTGTGCCGAAAGAAGCCCGGGACCGGCACTTAGCTTCGGAGAGCTGCGTATCTGCGTCTTCTGCGTGTCTTGCCGCTCTACACTCAGCAAAAAGCTTTTCCACCATATCTTGCAAGGAGAAACTCTGCCAGGAAAGAAAACATCCAAAATCTTGTTCTAAAGCTTGCACGGGGGTCTGCAAAGAGTTTGGCAAGAATGAAAGGTAGTTGTCCAAAACTCGTTCTTTTCCAATAGAATAACCATGGAAAAGGCAGGAGAGTGGTAAAGTACTGTTTTCTCTAAGTCTGAAGGCTGCCCACACTGTGCCTGCGTGCTGCAGCTTGCATCTTCGCCTTTGGGAAGCTGCCGCTCGCCGATTCTCCCGCAGGCGAAGAAGCGGCTTCTTCGCACACAGAGCATTGTGGCGAGCGCAGGGAGCTCCTGAGAGCGGTTTGTGCCGAAAGAAGCCCGGGACCGGCACTTAGCTTCGGAGAGCTGCGTATCTGCGTCTTCTGCGTGTCTTGCCGCTCTACACTCAGCCAAAAGCTTTTCCACCATATCTTGCAAGGAGAAACTCTGCCAGGAAAGAAAACATCCAAAATCTTGTTCTAAAGCTTGCACGGGGGTCTGCAAAGAGTTTGGCAAGAATGAAAGGTAGTTGTCCAAAACTCGTTCTTTTCCAATAGAATAACCATGGAAAAGGCAGGAGAGTGGTAAAGTACTGTTTTCTCTAAGTCTGAAGGCTGCCCACACTGTGCCTGTGTGCCGCAGCTTGCATCTTCGCCTTTGGGAAGCTGCCGCTCGCCGATTCTCCCGGAGGCGAAGAAGCGGCTTCTTCGCACACAGAGCATTGTGGCGAGCGCAGGGAGCTCCTGAGAGCGGTTTGTGCCGAAAGAAGCCCGGGACCGGCACTTAGCTTCGGAGAGCTGCGTATCTGCGTCTTCTGCGTGTCTTGCCGCTCTACACTCAGCCAAAAGCTTTTCCACCATATCTTGCAAGGAGAAACTCTGCCAGGAAAGAAAACATCCAAAATCTTGTTCTAAAGCTTGCACGGGGGTCTGCAAAGAGTTTGGCAAGAATGAAAGGTAGTTGTCCAAAACTCGTTCTTTTCCAATAGAATAACCATGGAAAAGGCAGGAGAGTGGTAAAGTACTGTTTTCTCTAAGTCTGAAGGCTGCCCACACTGTGCCTGTGTGCCGCAGCTTGCATCTTCGCCTTTGGGAAGCTGCCGCTCGCCGATTCTCCCGCAGGCGAAGAAGCGGCTTCTTCGCACACAGAGCATTGTGGCGAGCGCAGGGAGCTCCTGAGAGCGGTTTGTGCCGAAAGAAGCCCGGGACCGGCACTTAGCTTCGGAGAGCTGCGTATCTGCGTCTTCTGCGTGTCTTGCCGCTCTACACTCAGCCAAAAGCTTTTCCACCATATCTTGCAAAGAGAAACTCTGCCAGGAAAGAAAACATCCAAAATCTGGTTCTAAAGCTTGCACGGGGGTCTGCAAAGAGTTTGGCAAGAATGAAAGGTAGTTGTCCAAAACTCGTTCTTTTCCAATAGAATAACCATGGAAAAGGCAGGAGAGTGGTAAAGTACTGTTTTCTCTAAGTCTGAAGGCTGCCCACACTGTGCCTGTGTGCTGCAGCTTGCATCTTCGCCTTTGCGAAGCTGCCGCTCGCCGATTCTCCCGGAGGCGAAGAAGCGGCTTCTTCGCACACAGAGCATTGTGGCGAGCGCAGGGAGCTCCTGAGAGCGGTTTGTGCCGAAAGAAGCCCGGGACCGGCACTTAGCTTCGGAGAGCTGCGTATCTGCGTCTTCTGCGTGTCTTGCCGCTCTACACTCAGCCAAAAGCTTTTCCACCATATCTTGCAAGGAGAAACTCTGCCAGGAAAGAAAACATCCAAAATCTTGTTCTAAAGCTTGCACGGAGGTCTGCAAAGAGTTTGGCAAGAATGAAAGGTAGTTGTCCAAAACTCGTTCTTTTCCAATAGAATAACCATGGATAAGGCAGGAGAGTGGTAAAGTACTGTTTTCTCTAAGTCTGAAGGCTGCCCACACTGTGCCTGTGTGCTGCAGCTTGCATCTTCGCCTTTGGGAAGCTGCCGCTCGCCGATTCTCCCGCAGGCGAAGAAGCGGCTTCTTCGCACACAGAGCATTGTGGCGAGCGCAGGGAGCTCCTGAGAGCGGTTTGTGCCGAAAGAAGCCCGGGACCGGCACTTAGCTTCGGAGAGCTGCGTATCTGCGTCTTCTGCGTGTCTTGCCGCTCTACACTCAGCCAAAAGCTTTTCCACCATATCTTGCAAGGAGAAACTCTGCCAGGAAAGAAAACATCCAAAATCTTGTTCTAAAGCTTGCACGGGGGTCTGCAAAGAGTTTGGCAAGAATGAAAGGTAGTTGTCCAAAACTCGTTCTTTTCCAATAGAATAACCATGGAAAAGGCAGGAGAGTGGTAAAGTACTGTTTTCTCTAAGTCTGAAGGCTGCCCACACTGTGCCTGTGTGCTGCAGCTTGCATCTTCGCCTTTGGGAAGCTGCCGCTCGCCGATTCTCCCGCAGGCGAAGAAGCGGCTTCTTCGCACACAGAGCATTGTGGCGAGCGCAGGGAGCTCCTGAGAGCGGTTTGTGCCGAAAGAAGCCCGGGACCGGCACTTAGCTTCGGAGAGCTGCGTATCTGCGTCTTCTGCGTGTCTTGCCGCTCTACACTCAGCAAAAAGCTTTTCCACCATATCTTGCAAGGAGAAACTCTGCCAGGAAAGAAAACATCCAAAATCTTGTTCTAAAGCTTGCACGGGGGTCTGCAAAGAGTTTGGCAAGAATGAAAGGTAGTTGTCCAAAACTCGTTCTTTTCCAATAGAATAACCATGGAAAAGGCAGGAGAGTGGTAAAGTACTGTTTTCTCTAAGTCTGAATGCTGCCCACACTGTGCCTGCGTGCTGCAGCTTGCATCTTCGCCTTTGGGAAGCTGCCGCTCGCCGATTCTCCCGGAGGCGAAGAAGCGGCTTCTTCGCACACAGAGCATTGTGGCGAGCGCAGGGAGCTCCTGAGAGCGGTTTGTGCCGAAAGAAGCCCGGGACCGGCACTTAGCTTCGGAGAGCTGCGTATCTGCGTCTTCTGCTTGTCTTGCCGCTCTACACTCAGCAAAAAGCTTTTCCACCATATCTTGCAAGGAGAAACTCTGCCAGGAAAGAAAACATCCAAAATCTTGTTCTAAAGCTTGCACGGGGGTCTGCAAAGAGTTTGGCAAGAATGAAAGGTAGTTGTCCAAAACTCGTTCTTTTCCAATAGAATAAACATGGATAAGGCAGGAGAGTGGTAAAGTACTGTTTTCTCTAAGTCTGAATGCTGCCCACACTGTGCCTGCGTGCCGCAGCTTGCATCTTCGCCTTTGGGAAGCTGCCGCTCGCCGATTCTCCCGGAGGCGAAGAAGCGGCTTCTTCGCACACAGAGCATTGTGGCGAGCGCAGGGAGCTCCTGAGAGCGGTTTGTGCCGAAAGAAGCCCGGGACCGGCACTTAGCTTCGGAGAGCTGCGTATCTGCGTCTTCTGCGTGTCTTGCCGCTCTACACTCAGCCAAAAGCTTTTCCACCATATCTTGCAAGGAGAAACTCTGCCAGGAAAGAAAACATCCAAAATCTTGTTCTAAAGCTTGCACGGGGGTCTGCAAAGAGTTTGGCAAGAATGAAAGGTAGTTGTCCAAAACTCGTTCTTTTCCAATAGAATAACCATGGAAAAGGAAGGAGAGTGGTAAAGTACTGTTTTCTCTAAGTCTGAAGGCTGCCCACACTGTGCCTGTGTGCCGCAGCTTGCATCTTCGCCTTTGGGAAGCTGCCGCTCGCCGATTCTCCCGCAGGCGAAGAAGCGGCTTCTTCGCACACAGAGCATTGTGGCGAGCGCAGGGAGCTCCTGAGAGCGGTTTGTGCCGAAAGAAGCCCGGGACCGGCACTTAGCTTCGGAGAGCTGCGTATCTGCGTCTTCTGCGTGTCTTGCCGCTCTACACTCAGCCAAAAGCTTTTCCACCATATCTTGCAAGGAGAAACTCTGCCAGGAAAGAAAACATCCAAAATCTTGTTCTAAAGCTTGCACGGGGGTCTGCAAAGAGTTTGGCAAGAATGAAAGGTAGTTGTCCAAAACTCGTTCTTTTCCAATAGAATAACCATGGAAAAGGCAGGAGAGTGGTAAAGTACTGTTTTCTCTAAGTCTGAAGGCTGCCCACACTGTGCCTGTGTGCCGCAGCTTGCATCTTCGCCTTTGGGAAGCTGCCGCTCGCCGATTCTCCCGGAGGCGAAGAAGCGGCTTCTTCGCACACAGAGCATTGTGGCCAGCGCAGGGAGCTCCTGAGAGCGGTTTGTGCCGAAAGAAGCCCGGGACCGGCACTTAGCTTCGGAGAGCTGCGTATCTGCGTCTTCTGCGTGTCTTGCCGCTCTACACTCAGCCAAAAGCTTTTCCACCATATCTTGCAAGGAGAAACTCTGCCAGGAAAGAAAACATCCAAAATCTTGTTCTAAAGCTTGCACGGGGGTCTGCAAAGAGTTTGGCAAGAATGAAAGGTAGTTGTCCAAAACTCGTTCTTTTCCAATAGAATAACCATGGAAAAGGCAGGAGAGTGGTAAAGTACTGTTTTCTCTAAGTCTGAAGGCTGCCCACACTGTGCCTGTGTGCCGCAGCTTGCATCTTCGCCTTTGGGAAGCTGCCGCTCGCCGATTCTCCCGCAGGCGAAGAAGCGGCTTCTTCGCACACAGAGCATTGTGGCGAGCGCAGGGAGCTCCTGAGAGCGGTTTGTGCCGAAAGAAGCCCGGGACCGGCACTTAGCTTCGGAGAGCTGCGTATCTGCGTCTTCTGCGTGTCTTGCCGCTCTACACTCAGCAAAAAGCTTTTCCACCATATCTTGCAAGGAGAAACTCTGCCAGGAAAGAAAACATCCAAAATCTGGTTCTAAAGCTTGCACGGGGGTCTGCAAAGAGTTTGGCAAGAATGAAAGGTAGTTGTCCAAAACTCGTTCTTTTCCAATAGAATAACCATGGAAAAGGCAGGAGAGTGGTAAAGTACTGTTTTCTCTAAGTCTGAAGGCTGCCCACACTGTGCCTGTGTGCTGCAGCTTGCATCTTCGCCTTTGCGAAGCTGCCGCTCGCCGATTCTCCCGGAGGCGAAGAAGCGGCTTCTTCGCACACAGAGCATTGTGGCGAGCGCAGGGAGCTCCTGAGAGCGGTTTGTGCCGAAAGAAGCCCGGGACCGGCACTTAGCTTCGGAGAGCTGCGTATCTGCGTCTTCTGCGTGTCTTGCCGCTCTACACTCAGCCAAAAGCTTTTCCACCATATCTTGCAAGGAGAAACTCTGCCAGGAAAGAAAACATCCAAAATCTTGTTCTAAAGCTTGCACGGAGGTCTGCAAAGAGTTTGGCAAGAATGAAAGGTAGTTGTCCAAAACTCGTTCTTTTCCAATAGAATAACCATGGATAAGGCAGGAGAGTGGTAAAGTACTGTTTTCTCGAAGTCTGAAGGCTGCCCACACTGTGCCTGTGTGCTGCAGCTTGCATCTTCGCCTTTGGGAAGCTGCCGCTCGCCGATTCTCCCGCAGGCGAAGAAGCGGCTTCTTCGCACACAGAGCATTGTGGCGAGCGCAGGGAGCTCCTGAGAGCGGTTTGTGCCGAAAGAAGCCCGGGACCGGCACTTAGCTTCGGAGAGCTGCGTATCTGCGTCTTCTGCGTGTCTTGCCGCTCTACACTCAGCCAAAAGCTTTTCCACCATATCTTGCAAGGAGAAACTCTGCCAGGAAAGAAAACATCCAAAATCTTGTTCTAAAGCTTGCACGGGGGTCTGCAAAGAGTTTGGCAAGAATGAAAGGTAGTTGTCCAAAACTCGTTCTTTTCCAATAGAATAACCATGGAAAAGGCAGGAGAGTGGTAAAGTACTGTTTTCTCTAAGTCTGAAGGCTGCCCACACTGTGCCTGTGTGCTGCACCTTGCATCTTCGCCTTTGGGAAGCTGCCGCTCGCCGATTCTCCCGCAGGCGAAGAAGCGGCTTCTTCGCACACAGAGCATTGTGGCGAGCGCAGGGAGCTCCTGAGAGCGGTTTGTGCCGAAAGAAGCCCGGGACCGGCACTTAGCTTCGGAGAGCTGCGTATCCGCGTCTTCTGCGTGTCTTGCCGCTCTACACTCAGCAAAAAGCTTTTCCACCATATCTTGCAAGGAGAAACTCTGCCAGGAAAGAAAACATCCAAAATCTTGTTCTAAAGCTTGCACGGGGGTCTGCAAAGAGTTTGGCAAGAATGAAAGGTAGTTGTCCAAAACTCGTTCTTTTCCAATAGAATAACCATGGAAAAGGCAGGAGAGTGGTAAAGTACTGTTTTCTCTAAGTCTGAAGGCTGCCCACACTGTGCCTGTGTGCCGCAGCTTGCATCTTCGCCTTTGGCAAGCTGCCGCTCGCCGATTCTCCCGCAGGCGAAGAAGCGGCTTCTTCGCACACAGAGCATTGTGGCGAGCGCAGGGAGCTCCTGAGAGCGGTTTGTGCCGAAAGAAGCCCGGGACCGGCACTTAGCTTCGGAGAGCTGCGTATCTGCGTCTTCTGTGTGTCTTGCCGCTCTACACTCAGCAAAAAGCTTTTCCACCATATCTTGCAAGGAGAAACTCTGCCAGGAAAGAAAACATCCAAAATCTTGTTCTAAAGCTTGCACGGGGGTCTGCAAAGAGTTTGGCAAGAATGAAAGGTAGTTGTCCAAAACTCGTTCTTTTCCAATAGAATAACCATGGATAAGGCAGGAGAGTGGTAAAGTACTGTTTTCTCTAAGTCTGAATGCTGCCCACACTGTGCCTGTGTGCTGCAGCTTGCATCTTCGCCTTTGGGAAGCTGCCGCTCGCCGATTCTCCCGGAGGCGAAGAAGCGGCTTCTTCGCACACAGAGCATTGTGGCGAGCGCAGGGAGCTCCTGAGAGCGGTTTGTGCCGAAAGAAGCCCGGGACCGGCACTTAGCTTCGGAGAGCTGCGTATCTGCGTCTTCTGCGTGTCTTGCCGCTCTACACTCAGCAAAAAGCTTTTCCACCATATCTTGCAAGGAGAAACTCTGCCAGGAAAGAAAACATCCAAAATCTTCTTCTAAAGCTTGCACGGGGGTCTGCAAAGAGTTTGGCAAGAATGAAAGGTAGTTGTCCAAAACTCGTTCTTTTCCAATAGAATAACCATGGAAAAGGCAGGAGAGTGGTAAAGTACTGTTTTCTCTAAGTCTGAAGGCTGCCCACACTGTGCCTGCGTGCTGCAGCTTGCATCTTCGCCTTTGGGAAGCTGCCGCTCGCCGATTCTCCCGGAGGCGAAGAAGCGGCTTCTTCGCACACAGAGCATTGTGGCGAGCGCAGGGAGCTCCTGAGAGCGGTTTGTGCCGAAAGAAGCCCGGGACCGGCACTTAGCTTCGGAGAGCTGCGTATCTGCGTCTTCTGCGTGTCTTGCCGCTCTACACTCAGCCAAAAGCTTTTCCACCATATCTTGCAAGGAGAAACTCTGCCAGGAAAGAAAACATCCAAAATCTTGTTCTAAAGCTTGCACGGGGGTCTGCAAAGAGTTTGGCAAGAATGAAAGGTAGTTGTCCAAAACTCGTTCTTTTCCAATAGAATAACCATGGAAAAGGCAGGAGAGTGGTAAAGTACTGTTTTCTCTAAGTCTGAAGGCTGCCCACACTGTGCCTGTGTGCCGCAGCTTGCATCTTCGCCTTTGGGAAGCTGCCGCTCGCCGATTCTCCCGGAGGCGAAGAAGCGGCTTCTTCGCACACAGAGCATTGTGGCGAGCGCAGGGAGCTCCTGAGAGCGGTTTGTGCCGAAAGAAGCCCGGGACCGGCACTTAGCTTCGGAGAGCTGCGTATCTGCGTCTTCTGCGTGTCTTGCCGCTCTACACTCAGCCAAAAGCTTTTCCACCATATCTTGCAAGGAGAAACTCTGCCAGGAAAGAAAACATCCAAAATCTTGTTCTAAAGCTTGCACGGGGGTCTGCAAAGAGTTTGGCAAGAATGAAAGGTAGTTGTCCAAAACTCGTTCTTTTCCAATAGAATAACCATGGAAAAGGCAGGAGAGTGGTAAAGTACTGTTTTCTCTAAGTCTGAAGGCTGCCCACACTGTGCCTGTGTGCCGCAGCTTGCATCTTCGCCTTTGGGAAGCTGCCGCTCGCCGATTCTCCCGCAGGCGAAGAAGCGGCTTCTTCGCACACAGAGCATTGTGGCGAGCGCAGGGAGCTGCTGAGAGCGGTTTGTGCCGAAAGAAGCCCGGGACCGGCACTTAGCTTCGGAGAGCTGCGTATCTGCGTCTTCTGCGTGTCTTGCCGCTCTACACTCAGCCAAAAGCTTTTCCACCATATCTTGCAAAGAGAAACTCTGCCAGGAAAGAAAACATCCAAAATCTGGTTCTAAAGCTTGCACGGGGGTCTGCAAAGAGTTTGGCAAGAATGAAAGGTAGTTGTCCAAAACTCGTTCTTTTCCAATAGAATAACCATGGAAAAGGCAGGAGAGTGGTAAAGTACTGTTTTCTCTAAGTCTGAAGGCTGCCCACACTGTGCCTGTGTGCTGCAGCTTGCATCTTCGCCTTTGCGAAGCTGCCGCTCGCCGATTCTCCCGGAGGCGAAGAAGCGGCTTCTTCGCACACAGAGCATTGTGGCGAGCGCAGGGAGCTCCTGAGAGCGGTTTGTGCCGAAAGAAGCCCGGGACCGGCACTTAGCTTCGGAGAGCTGCGTATCTGCGTCTTCTGCGTGTCTTGCCGCTCTACACTCAGCCAAAAGCTTTTCCACCATATCTTGCAAGGAGAAACTCTGCCAGGAAAGAAAACATCCAAAATCTTGTTCTAAAGCTTGCACGGAGGTCTGCAAAGAGTTTGGCAAGAATGAAAGGTAGTTGTCCAAAACTCGTTCTTTTCCAATAGAATAACCATGGATAAGGCAGGAGAGTGGTAAAGTACTGTTTTCTCTAAGTCTGAAGGCTGCCCACACTGTGCCTGTGTGCTGCATCTTGCATCTTCGCCTTTGGGAAGCTGCCGCTCGCCGATTCTCCCGCAGGCGAAGAAGCGGCTTCTTCGCACACAGAGCATTGTGGCGAGCGCAGGGAGCTCCTGAGAGCGGTTTGTGCCGAAAGAAGCCCGGGACCGGCACTTAGCTTCGGAGAGCTGCGTATCTGCGTCTTCTGCGTGTCTTGCCGCTCTACACTCAGCCAAAAGCTTTTCCACCATATCTTGCAAGGAGAAACTCTGCCAGGAAAGAAAACATCCAAAATCTTGTTCTAAAGCTTGCACGGGGGTCTGCAAAGAGTTTGGCAAGAATGAAAGGTAGTTGTCCAAAACTCGTTCTTTTCCAATAGAATAACCATGGAAAAGGCAGGAGAGTGGTAAAGTACTGTTTTCTCTAAGTCTGAAGGCTGCCCACACTGTGCCTGTGTGCTGCAGCTTGCATCTTCGCCTTTGGGAAGCTGCCGCTCGCCGATTCTCCCGCAGGCGAAGAAGCGGCTTCTTCGCACACAGAGCATTGTGGCGAGCGCAGGGAGCTCCTGAGAGCGGTTTGTGCCGAAAGAAGCCCGGGACCGGCACTTAGCTTCGGAGAGCTGCGTATCTGCGTCTTCTGCGTGTCTTGCCGCTCTACACTCAGCAAAAAGCTTTTCCACCATATCTTGCAAGGAGAAACTCTGCCAGGAAAGAAAACATCCAAAATCTTGTTCTAAAGCTTGCACGGGGGTCTGCAAAGAGTTTGGCAAGAATGAAAGGTAGTTGTCCAAAACTCGTTCTTTTCCAATAGAATAACCATGGAAAAGGCAGGAGAGTGGTAAAGTACTGTTTTCTCTAAGTCTGAATGCTGCCCACACTGTGCCTGCGTGCTGCAGCTTGCATCTTCGCCTTTGGGAAGCTGCCGCTCGCCGATTCTCCCGGAGGCGAAGAAGCGGCTTCTTCGCACACAGAGCATTGTGGCGAGCGCAGGGAGCTCCTGAGAGCGGTTTGTGCCGAAAGAAGCCCGGGACCGGCACTTAGCTTCGGAGAGCTGCGTATCTGCGTCTTCTGCTTGTCTTGCCGCTCTACACTCAGCAAAAAGCTTTTCCACCATATCTTGCAAGGAGAAACTCTGCCAGGAAAGAAAACATCCAAAATCTTGTTCTAAAGCTTGCACGGGGGTCTGCAAAGAGTTTGGCAAGAATGAAAGGTAGTTGTCCAAAACTCGTTCTTTTCCAATAGAATAAACATGGATAAGGCAGGAGAGTGGTAAAGTACTGTTTTCTCTAAGTCTGAATGCTGCCCACACTGTGCCTGTTTGCTGCAGCTTGCATCTTCGCCTTTGGGAAGCTGCCGCTCGCCGATTCTCCCGGAGGCGAAGAAGCGGCTTCTTCACACACAGAGCATTGTGGCGAGCGCAGGGAGCTCCTGAGAGCGGTTTGTGCCGAAAGAAGCCCGGGACCGGCACTTAGCTTCGGAGAGCTGCGTATCTGCGTCTTCTGCGTGTCTTGCCGCTCTACACTCAGCAAAAAGCTTTTCCACCATATCTTGCAAGGAGAAACTCTGCCAGGAAAGAAAACATCCAAAATCTTGTTCTAAAGCTTGCACGGGGGTCTGCAAAGAGTTTGGCAAGAATGAAAGGTAGTTGTCCAAAACTCGTTCTTTTCCAATAGAATAACCATGGAAAAGGCAGGAGAGTGGTAAAGTACTGTTTTCTCTAAGTCTGAAGGCTGCCCACACTGTGCCTGTGTGCTGCACCTTGCATCTTCGCCTTTGGGAAGCTGCCGCTCGCCGATTCTCCCGCAGGCGAAGAAGCGGCTTCTTCGCACACAGAGCATTGTGGCGAGCGCAGGGAGCTCCTGAGAGCGGTTTGTGCCGAAAGAAGCCCGGGACCGGCACTTAGCTTCGGAGAGCTGCGTATCCGCGTCTTCTGCGTGTCTTGCCGCTCTACACTCAGCAAAAAGCTTTTCCACCATATCTTGCAAGGAGAAACTCTGCCAGGAAAGAAAACATCCAAAATCTTGTTCTAAAGCTTGCACGGGGGTCTGCAAAGAGTTTGGCAAGAATGAAAGGTAGTTGTCCAAAACTCGTTCTTTTCCAATAGAATAACCATGGAAAAGGCAGGAGAGTGGTAAAGTACTGTTTTCTCTAAGTCTGAAGGCTGCCCACACTGTGCCTGTGTGCCGCAGCTTGCATCTTCGCCTTTGGGAAGCTGCCGCTCGCCGATTCTCCCGCAGGCGAAGAAGCGGCTTCTTCGCACACAGAGCATTGTGGCGAGCGCAGGGAGCTCCTGAGAGCGGTTTGTGCCGAAAGAAGCCCGGGACCGGCACTTAGCTTCGGAGAGCTGCGTATCTGCGTCTTCTGCGTGTCTTGCCGCTCTACACTCAGCAAAAAGCTTTTCCACCATATCTTGCAAGGAGAAACTCTGCCAGGAAAGAAAACATCCAAAATCTTGTTCTAAAGCTTGCACGGGGGTCTGCAAAGAGTTTGGCAAGAATGAAAGGTAGTTGTCCAAAACTCGTTCTTTTCCAATAGAATAACCATGGAAAAGGCAGGAGAGTGGTAAAGTACTGTTTTCTCTAAGTCTGAATGCTGCCCACACTGTGCCTGCGTGCTGCAGCTTGCATCTTCGCCTTTGGGAAGCTGCCGCTCGCCGATTCTCCCGGAGGCGAAGAAGCGGCTTCTTCGCACACAGAGCATTGTGGCGAGCGCAGGGAGCTCCTGAGAGCGGTTTGTGCCGAAAGAAGCCCGGGACCGGCACTTAGCTTCGGAGAGCTGCGTATCTGCGTCTTCTGCGTGTCTTGCCGCTCTACACTCAGCAAAAAGCTTTTCCACCATATCTTGCAAGGAGAAACTCTGCCAGGAAAGAAAACATCCAAAATCTTGTTCTAAAGCTTGCACGGGGGTCTGCAAAGAGTTTGGCAAGAATGAAAGGTAGTTGTCCAAAACTCGTTCTTTTCCAATAGAATAACCATGGATAAGGCAGGAGAGTGGTAAAGTACTGTTTTCTCTAAGTCTGAATGCTGCCCACACTGTGCCTGTTTGCTGCAGCTTGCATCTTCGCCTTTGGGAAGCTGCCGCTCGCCGATTCTCCCGGAGGCGAAGAAGCGGCTTCTTCACACACAGAGCATTGTGGCGAGCGCAGGGAGCTCCTGAGAGCGGTTTGTGCCGAAAGAAGCCCGGGACCGGCACTTAGCTTCGGAGAGCTGCGTATCTGCGTCTTCTGCGTGTCTTGCCGCTCTACACTCAGCCAAAAGCTTTTCCACCATATCTTGCAAGGAGAAACTCTGCCAGGAAAGAAAACATCCAAAATCTTGTTCTAAAGCTTGCACGGGGGTCTGCAAAGAGTTTGGCAAGAATGAAAGGTAGTTGTCCAAAACTCGTTCTTTTCCAATAGAATAACCATGGAAAAGGCAGGAGAGTGGTAAAGTACTGTTTTCTCTAAGTCTGAATGCTGCCCACACTGTGCCTGTGTGCTGCACCTTGCATCTTCGCCTTTGGGAAGCTGCCGCTCGCCGATTCTCCCGCAGGCGAAGAAGCGGCTTCTTCGCACACAGAGCATTGTGGCGAGCGCAGGGAGCTCCTGAGAGCGGTTTGTGCCGAAAGAAGCCCGGGACCGGCACTTAGCTTCGGAGAGCTGCGTATCCGCGTCTTCTGCGTGTCTTGCCGCTCTACACTCAGCAAAAAGCTTTTCCACCATATCTTGCAAGGAGAAACTCTGCCAGGAAAGAAAACATCCAAAATCTTGTTCTAAAGCTTGCACGGGGGTCTGCAAAGAGTTTGGCAAGAATGAAAGGTAGTTGTCCAAAACTCGTTCTTTTCCAATAGAATAACCATGGAAAAGGCAGGAGAGTGGTAAAGTACTGTTTTCTCTAAGTCTGAAGGCTGCCCACACTGTGCCTGTGTGCCGCAGCTTGCATCTTCGCCTTTGGCAAGCTGCCGCTCGCCGATTCTCCCGCAGGCGAAGAAGCGGCTTCTTCGCACACAGAGCATTGTGGCGAGCGCAGGGAGCTCCTGAGAGCGGTTTGTGCCGAAAGAAGCCCGGGACCGGCACTTAGCTTCGGAGAGCTGCGTATCTGCGTCTTCTGTGTGTCTTGCCGCTCTACACTCAGCAAAAAGCTTTTCCACCATATCTTGCAAGGAGAAACTCTGCCAGGAAAGAAAACATCCAAAATCTTGTTCTAAAGCTTGCACGGGGGTCTGCAAAGAGTTTGGCAAGAATGAAAGGTAGTTGTCCAAAACTCGTTCTTTTCCAATAGAATAACCATGGATAAGGCAGGAGAGTGGTAAAGTACTGTTTTCTCTAAGTCTGAATGCTGCCCACACTGTGCCTGTGTGCTGCAGCTTGCATCTTCGCCTTTGGGAAGCTGCCGCTCGCCGATTCTCCCGGAGGCGAAGAAGCGGCTTCTTCGCACACAGAGCATTGTGGCGAGCGCAGGGAGCTCCTGAGAGCGGTTTGTGCCGAAAGAAGCCCGGGACCGGCACTTAGCTTCGGAGAGCTGCGTATCTGCGTCTTCTGCGTGTCTTGCCGCTCTACACTCAGCAAAAAGCTTTTCCACCATATCTTGCAAGGAGAAACTCTGCCAGGAAAGAAAACATCCAAAATCTTGTTCTAAAGCTTGCACGGGGGTCTGCAAAGAGTTTGGCAAGAATGAAAGGTAGTTGTCCAAAACTCGTTCTTTTCCAATAGAATAACCATGGAAAAGGCAGGAGAGTGGTAAAGTACTGTTTTCTCTAAGTCTGAAGGCTGCCCACACTGTGCCTGCGTGCTGCAGCTTGCATCTTCGCCTTTGGGAAGCTGCCGCTCGCCGATTCTCCCGGAGGCGAAGAAGCGGCTTCTTCGCACACAGAGCATTGTGGCGAGCGCAGGGAGCTCCTGAGAGCGGTTTGTGCCGAAAGAAGCCCGGGACCGGCACTTAGCTTCGGAGAGCTGCGTATCTGCGTCTTCTGCGTGTCTTGCCGCTCTACACTCAGCCAAAAGCTTTTCCACCATATCTTGCAAGGAGAAACTCTGCCAGGAAAGAAAACATCCAAAATCTTGTTCTAAAGCTTGCACGGGGGTCTGCAAAGAGTTTGGCAAGAATGAAAGGTAGTTGTCCAAAACTCGTTCTTTTCCAATAGAATAACCATGGAAAAGGCAGGAGAGTGGTAAAGTACTGTTTTCTCTAAGTCTGAAGGCTGCCCACACTGTGCCTGTGTGCCGCAGCTTGCATCTTCGCCTTTGGGAAGCTGCCGCTCGCCGATTCTCCCGCAGGCGAAGAAGCGGCTTCTTCGCACACAGAGCATTGTGGCGAGCGCAGGGAGCTCCTGAGAGCGGTTTGTGCCGAAAGAAGCCCGGGACCGGCACTTAGCTTCGGAGAGCTGCGTATCTGCGTCTTCTGCGTGTCTTGCCGCTCTACACTCAGCAAAAAGCTTTTCCACCATATCTTGCAAGGAGAAACTCTGCCAGGAAAGAAAACATCCAAAATCTGGTTCTAAAGCTTGCACGGGGGTCTGCAAAGAGTTTGGCAAGAATGAAAGGTAGTTGTCCAAAACTCGTTCTTTTCCAATAGAATAACCATGGAAAAGGCAGGAGAGTGGTAAAGTACTGTTTTCTCTAAGTCTGAAGGCTGCCCACACTGTGCCTGTGTGCTGCAGCTTGCATCTTCGCCTTTGCGAAGCTGCCGCTCGCCGATTCTCCCGGAGGCGAAGAAGCGGCTTCTTCGCACACAGAGCATTGTGGCGAGCGCAGGGAGCTCCTGAGAGCGGTTTGTGCCGAAAGAAGCCCGGGACCGGCACTTAGCTTCGGAGAGCTGCGTATCTGCGTCTTCTGCGTGTCTTGCCGCTCTACACTCAGCCAAAAGCTTTTCCACCATATCTTGCAAGGAGAAACTCTGCCAGGAAAGAAAACATCCAAAATCTTGTTCTAAAGCTTGCACGGGGGTCTGCAAAGAGTTTGGCAAGAATGAAAGGTAGTTGTCCAAAACTCGTTCTTTTCCAATAGAATAACCATGGAAAAGGCAGGAGAGTGGTAAAGTACTGTTTTCTCTAAGTCTGAAGGCTGCCCACACTGTGCCTGTGTGCTGCAGCTTGCATCTTCGCCTTTGGGAAGCTGCCGCTCGCCGATTCTCCCGCAGGCGAAGAAGCGGCTTCTTCGCACACAGAGCATTGTGGCGAGCGCAGGGAGCTCCTGAGAGCGGTTTGTGCCGAAAGAAGCCCGGGACCGGCACTTAGCTTCGGAGAGCTGCGTATCTGCGTCTTCTGCGTGTCTTGCCGCTCTACACTCAGCAAAAAGCTTTTCCACCATATCTTGCAAGGAGAAACTCTGCCAGGAAAGAAAACATCCAAAATCTTGTTCTAAAGCTTGCACGGGGGTCTGCAAAGAGTTTGGCAAGAATGAAAGGTAGTTGTCCAAAACTCGTTCTTTTCCAATAGAATAACCATGGAAAAGGCAGGAGAGTGGTAAAGTACTGTTTTCTCTAAGTCTGAAGGCTGCCCACACTGTGCCTGTGTGCCGCAGCTTGCATCTTCGCCTTTGGCAAGCTGCCGCTCGCCGATTCTCCCGCAGGCGAAGAAGCGGCTTCTTCGCACACAGAGCATTGTGGCGAGCGCAGGGAGCTCCTGAGAGCGGTTTGTGCCGAAAGAAGCCCGGGACCGGCACTTAGCTTCGGAGAGCTGCGTATCTGCGTCTTCTGCGTGTCTTGCCGCTCTACACTCAGCCAAAAGCTTTTCCACCATATCTTGCAAGGAGAAACTCTGCCAGGAAAGAAAACATCCAAAATCTTGTTCTAAAGCTTGCACGGGGGTCTGCAAAGAGTTTGGCAAGAATGAAAGGTAGTTGTCCAAAACTCGTTCTTTTCCAATAGAATAACCATGGAAAAGGCAGGAGAGTGGTAAAGTACTGTTTTCTCTAAGTCTGAAGGCTGCCCACACTGTGCCTGTGTGCCGCAGCTTGCATCTTCGCCTTTGGGAAGCTGCCGCTCGCCGATTCTCCCGGAGGCGAAGAAGCGGCTTCTTCGCACACAGAGCATTGTGGCGAGCGCAGGGAGCTCCTGAGAGCGGTTTGTGCCGAAAGAAGCCCGGGACCGGCACTTAGCTTCGGAGAGCTGCGTATCTGCGTCTTCTGCGTGTCTTGCCGCTCTACACTCAGCCAAAAGCTTTTCCACCATATCTTGCAAGGAGAAACTCTGCCAGGAAAGAAAACATCCAAAATCTTGTTCTAAAGCTTGCACGGGGGTCTGCAAAGAGTTTGGCAAGAATGAAAGGTAGTTGTCCAAAACTCGTTCTTTTCCAATAGAATAACCATGGAAAAGGCAGGAGAGTGGTAAAGTACTGTTTTCTCTAAGTCTGAAGGCTGCCCACACTGTGCCTGTGTGCCGCAGCTTGCATCTTCGCCTTTGGGAAGCTGCCGCTCGCCGATTCTCCCGCAGGCGAAGAAGCGGCTTCTTCGCACACAGAGCATTGTGGCGAGCGCAGGGAGCTCCTGAGAGCGGTTTGTGCCGAAAGAAGCCCGGGACCGGCACTTAGCTTCGGAGAGCTGCGTATCTGCGTCTTCTGCGTGTCTTGCCGCTCTACACTCAGCCAAAAGCTTTTCCACCATATCTTGCAAGGAGAAACTCTGCCAGGAAAGAAAACATCCAAAATCTGGTTCTAAAGCTTGCACGGGGGTCTGCAAAGAGTTTGGCAAGAATGAAAGGTAGTTGTCCAAAACTCGTTCTTTTCCAATAGAATAACCATGGAAAAGGCAGGAGAGTGGTAAAGTACTGTTTTCTCTAAGTCTGAAGGCTGCCCACACTGTGCCTGTGTGCTGCAGCTTGCATCTTCGCCTTTGCGAAGCTGCCGCTCGCCGATTCTCCCGGAGGCGAAGAAGCGGCTTCTTCGCACACAGAGCATTGTGGCGAGCGCAGGGAGCTCCTGAGAGCGGTTTGTGCCGAAAGAAGCCCGGGACCGGCACTTAGCTTCGGAGAGCTGCGTATCTGCGTCTTCTGCGTGTCTTGCCGCTCTACACTCAGCCAAAAGCTTTTCCACCATATCTTGCAAGGAGAAACTCTGCCAGGAAAGAAAACATCCAAAATCTTGTTCTAAAGCTTGCACGGAGGTCTGCAAAGAGTTTGGCAAGAATGAAAGGTAGTTGTCCAAAACTCGTTCTTTTCCAATAGAATAACCATGGATAAGGCAGGAGAGTGGTAAAGTACTGTTTTCTCTAAGTCTGAAGGCTGCCCACACTGTGCCTGTGTGCTGCAGCTTGCATCTTCGCCTTTGGGAAGCTGCCGCTCGCCGATTCTCCCGCAGGCGAAGAAGCGGCTTCTTCGCACACAGAGCATTGTGGCGAGCGCAGGGAGCTCCTGAGAGCGGTTTGTGCCGAAAGAAGCCCGGGACCGGCACTTAGCTTCGGAGAGCTGCGTATCTGCGTCTTCTGCGTGTCTTGCCGCTCTACACTCAGCAAAAAGCTTTTCCACCATATCTTGCAAGGAGAAACTCTGCCAGGAAAGAAAACATCCAAAATCTTGTTCTAAAGCTTGCACGGGGGTCTGCAAAGAGTTTGGCAAGAATGAAAGGTAGTTGTCCAAAACTCGTTCTTTTCCAATAGAATAACCATGGAAAAGGCAGGAGAGTGGTAAAGTACTGTTTTCTCTAAGTCTGAAGGCTGCCCACACTGTGCCTGTGTGCTGCAGCTTGCATCTTCGCCTTTGGGAAGCTGCCGCTCGCCGATTCTCCCGCAGGCGAAGAAGCGGCTTCTTCGCACACAGAGCATTGTGGCGAGCGCAGGGAGCTCCTGAGAGCGGTTTGTGCCGAAAGAAGCCCGGGACCGGCACTTAGCTTCGGAGAGCTGCGTATCTGCGTCTTCTGCGTGTCTTGCCGCTCTACACTCAGCAAAAAGCTTTTCCACCATATCTTGCAAGGAGAAACTCTGCCAGGAAAGAAAACATCCAAAATCTTGTTCTAAAGCTTGCACGGGGGTCTGCAAAGAGTTTGGCAAGAATGAAAGGTAGTTGTCCAAAACTCGTTCTTTTCCAATAGAATAACCATGGAAAAGGCAGGAGAGTGGTAAAGTACTGTTTTCTCTAAGTCTGAAGGCTGCCCACACTGTGCCTGTGTGCTGCACCTTGCATCTTCGCCTTTGGGAAGCTGCCGCTCGCCGATTCTCCCGCAGGCGAAGAAGCGGCTTCTTCGCACACAGAGCATTGTGGCGAGCGCAGGGAGCTCCTGAGAGCGGTTTGTGCCGAAAGAAGCCCGGGACCGGCACTTAGCTTCGGAGAGCTGCGTATCCGCGTCTTCTGCGTGTCTTGCCGCTCTACACTCAGCAAAAAGCTTTTCCACCATATCTTGCAAGGAGAAACTCTGCCAGGAAAGAAAACATCCAAAATCTTGTTCTAAAGCTTGCACGGGGGTCTGCAAAGAGTTTGGCAAGAATGAAAGGTAGTTGTCCAAAACTCGTTCTTTTCCAATAGAATAACCATGGAAAAGGCAGGAGAGTGGTAAAGTACTGTTTTCTCTAAGTCTGAAGGCTGCCCACACTGTGCCTGTGTGCCGCAGCTTGCATCTTCGCCTTTGGGAAGCTGCCGCTCGCCGATTCTCCCGCAGGCGAAGAAGCGGCTTCTTCGCACACAGAGCATTGTGGCGAGCGCAGGGAGCTCCTGAGAGCGGTTTGTGCCGAAAGAAGCCCGGGACCGGCACTTAGCTTCGGAGAGCTGCGTATCTGCGTCTTCTGCGTGTCTTGCCGCTCTACACTCAGCAAAAAGCTTTTCCACCATATCTTGCAAGGAGAAACTCTGCCAGGAAAGAAAACATCCAAAATCTTGTTCTAAAGCTTGCACGGGGGTCTGCAAAGAGTTTGGCAAGAATGAAAGGTAGTTGTCCAAAACTCGTTCTTTTCCAATAGAATAACCATGGAAAAGGCAGGAGAGTGGTAAAGTACTGTTTTCTCTAAGTCTGAATGCTGCCCACACTGTGCCTGCGTGCTGCAGCTTGCATCTTCGCCTTTGGGAAGCTGCCGCTCGCCGATTCTCCCGGAGGCGAAGAAGCGGCTTCTTCGCACACAGAGCATTGTGGCGAGCGCAGGGAGCTCCTGAGAGCGGTTTGTGCCGAAAGAAGCCCGGGACCGGCACTTAGCTTCGGAGAGCTGCGTATCTGCGTCTTCTGCGTGTCTTGCCGCTCTACACTCAGCAATAAGCTTTTCCACCATATCTTGCAAGGAGAAACTCTGCCAGGAAAGAAAACATCCAAAATCTTGTTCTAAAGCTTGCACGGGGGTCTGCAAAGAGTTTGGCAAGAATGAAAGGTAGTTGTCCAAAACTCGTTCTTTTCCAATAGAATAACCATGGATAAGGCAGGAGAGTGGTAAAGTACTGTTTTCTCTAAGTCTGAATGCTGCCCACACTGTGCCTGTTTGCTGCAGCTTGCATCTTCGCCTTTGGGAAGCTGCCGCTCGCCGATTCTCCCGCAGGCGAAGAAGCGGCTTCTTCGCACACAGAGCATTGTGGCGAGCGCAGGGAGCTCCTGAGAGCGGTTTGTGCCGAAAGAAGCCCGGGACCGGCACTTAGCTTCGGAGAGCTGCGTATCTGCGTCTTCTGCGTGTCTTGCCGCTCTACACTCAGCCAAAAGCTTTTCCACCATATCTTGCAAGGAGAAACTCTGCCAGGAAAGAAAACATCCAAAATCTTGTTCTAAAGCTTGCACGGGGGTCTGCAAAGAGTTTGGCAAGAATGAAAGGTAGTTGTCCAAAACTCGTTCTTTTCCAATAGAATAACCATGGAAAAGGCAGGAGAGTGGTAAAGTACTGTTTTCTCTAAGTCTGAATGCTGCCCACACTGTGCCTGTGTGCTGCACCTTGCATCTTCGCCTTTGGGAAGCTGCCGCTCGCCGATTCTCCCGGAGGCGAAGAAGCGGCTTCTTCGCACACAGAGCATTGTGGCGAGCGCAGGGAGCTCCTGAGAGCGGTTTGTGCCGAAAGAAGCCCGGGACCGGCACTTAGCTTCGGAGAGCTGCGTATCCGCGTCTTCTGCGTGTCTTGCCGCTCTACACTCAGCAAAAAGCTTTTCCACCATATCTTGCAAGGAGAAACTCTGCCAGGAAAGAAAACATCCAAAATCTTGTTCTAAAGCTTGCACGGGGGTCTGCAAAGAGTTTGGCAAGAATGAAAGGTAGTTGTCCAAAACTCGTTCTTTTCCAATAGAATAACCATGGAAAAGGCAGGAGAGTGGTAAAGTACTGTTTTCTCTAAGTCTGAAGGCTGCCCACACTGTGCCTGTGTGCCGCAGCTTGCATCTTCGCCTTTGGCAAGCTGCCGCTCGCCGATTCTCCCGCAGGCGAAGAAGCGGCTTCTTCGCACACAGAGCATTGTGGCGAGCGCAGGGAGCTCCTGAGAGCGGTTTGTGCCGAAAGAAGCCCGGGACCGGCACTTAGCTTCGGAGAGCTGCGTATCTGCGTCTTCTGTGTGTCTTGCCGCTCTACACTCAGCAAAAAGCTTTTCCACCATATCTTGCAAGGAGAAACTCTGCCAGGAAAGAAAACATCCAAAATCTTGTTCTAAAGCTTGCACGGGGGTCTGCAAAGAGTTTGGCAAGAATGAAAGGTAGTTGTCCAAAACTCGTTCTTTTCCAATAGAATAACCATGGATAAGGCAGGAGAGTGGTAAAGTACTGTTTTCTCTAAGTCTGAATGCTGCCCACACTGTGCCTGTGTGCTGCAGCTTGCATCTTCGCCTTTGGGAAGCTGCCGCTCGCCGATTCTCCCGGAGGCGAAGAAGCGGCTTCTTCGCACACAGAGCATTGTGGCGAGCGCAGGGAGCTCCTGAGAGCGGTTTGTGCCGAAAGAAGCCCGGGACCGGCACTTAGCTTCGGAGAGCTGCGTATCTGCGTCTTCTGCGTGTCTTGCCGCTCTACACTCAGCAAAAAGCTTTTCCACCATATCTTGCAAGGAGAAACTCTGCCAGGAAAGAAAACATCCAAAATCTTGTTCTAAAGCTTGCACGGGGGTCTGCAAAGAGTTTGGCAAGAATGAAAGGTAGTTGTCCAAAACTCGTTCTTTTCCAATAGAATAACCATGGAAAAGGCAGGAGAGTGGTAAAGTACTGTTTTCTCTAAGTCTGAAGGCTGCCCACACTGTGCCTGCGTGCCGCAGCTTGCATCTTCGCCTTTGGGAAGCTGCCGCTCGCCGATTCTCCCGGAGGCGAAGAAGCGGCTTCTTCGCACACAGAGCATTGTGGCGAGCGCAGGGAGCTCCTGAGAGCGGTTTGTGCCGAAAGAAGCCCGGGACCGGCACTTAGCTTCGGAGAGCTGCGTATCTGCGTCTTCTGCGTGTCTTGCCGCTCTACACTCAGCCAAAAGCTTTTCCACCATATCTTGCAAGGAGAAACTCTGCCAGGAAAGAAAACATCCAAAATCTTGTTCTAAAGCTTGCACGGGGGTCTGCAAAGAGTTTGGCAAGAATGAAAGGTAGTTGTCCAAAACTCGTTCTTTTCCAATAGAATAACCATGGAAAAGGCAGGAGAGTGGTAAAGTACTGTTTTCTCTAAGTCTGAAGGCTGCCCACACTGTGCCTGTGTGCCGCAGCTTGCATCTTCGCCTTTGGGAAGCTGCCGCTCGCCGATTCTCCCGCAGGCGAAGAAGCGGCTTCTTCGCACACAGAGCATTGTGGCGAGCGCAGGGAGCTCCTGAGAGCGGTTTGTGCCGAAAGAAGCCCGGGACCGGCACTTAGCTTCGGAGAGCTGCGTATCTGCGTCTTCTGCGTGTCTTGCCGCTCTACACTCAGCAAAAAGCTTTTCCACCATATCTTGCAAGGAGAAACTCTGCCAGGAAAGAAAACATCCAAAATCTGGTTCTAAAGCTTGCACGGGGGTCTGCAAAGAGTTTGGCAAGAATGAAAGGTAGTTGTCCAAAACTCGTTCTTTTCCAATAGAATAACCATGGAAAAGGCAGGAGAGTGGTAAAGTACTGTTTTCTCTAAGTCTGAAGGCTGCCCACACTGTGCCTGTGTGCTGCAGCTTGCATCTTCGCCTTTGCGAAGCTGCCGCTCGCCGATTCTCCCGGAGGCGAAGAAGCGGCTTCTTCGCACACAGAGCATTGTGGCGAGCGCAGGGAGCTCCTGAGAGCGGTTTGTGCCGAAAGAAGCCCGGGACC
>NW_027099175.1:0-26420 GCF_037042795.1 Molothrus aeneus | reverse complement strand
TGCAAAGAGTTTGGCAAGAATGAAAGGTAGTTGTCCAAAACTTGTTCTTTTCCAATAGAATAACCATGGAAAAGGCAGGAGAGTGGTAAAGTACTGTTTTCTCTAAGTTTGAAGGCTGCCCACACTGTGCCTGCGTGCTGCAGCTTGCATCTTCGCCTTTGGGAAGCTGCCGCTCGCCGATTCTCCCGGAGGCGAAGAAGCGGCTTCTTCGCACACAGAGCATTGTGGCGAGCGCAGGGAGCTCCTGAGAGCGGTTTGTGCCGAAAGAAGCCCGGGACCGGCACTTAGCTTCGGAGAGCTGCGTATCTGCGTCTTCTGCGTGTCTTGCCGCTCTACACTCAGCAAAAAGCTTTTCCACCATATCTTGCAAGGAGAAACTCTGCCAGGAAAGAAAACATCCAAAATCTTCTTCTAAAGCTTGCACGGGGGTCTGCAAAGAGTTTGGCAAGAATGAAAGGTAGTTGTCCAAAACTCGTTCTTTTCCAATAGAATAACCATGGAAAAGGCAGGAGAGTGGTAAAGTACTGTTTTCTCTAAGTCTGAAGGCTGCCCACACTGTGCCTGCGTGCTGCAGCTTGCATCTTCGCCTTTGGGAAGCTGCCGCTCGCCGATTCTCCCGGAGGCGAAGAAGCGGCTTCTTCGCACACAGAGCATTGTGGCGAGCGCAGGGAGCTCCTGAGAGCGGTTTGTGCCGAAAGAAGCCCGGGGACCGGCACTTAGCTTCGGAGAGCTGCGTATCTGCGTCTTCTGCGTGTCTTGCCGCTCTACACTCAGCAAAAAGCTTTTCCACCATATCTTGCAAGGAGAAACTCTGCCAGGAAAGAAAACATCCAAAATCTTCTTCTAAAGCTTGCACGGGGGTCTGCAAAGAGTTTGGCAAGAATGAAAGGTAGTTGTCCAAAACTCGTTCTTTTCCAATAGAATAACCATGGAAAAGGCAGGAGAGTGGTAAAGTACTGTTTTCTCTAAGTCTGAAGGCTGCCCACACTGTGCCTGCGTGCTGCAGCTTGCATCTTCGCCTTTGGGAAGCTGCCGCTCGCCGATTCTCCCGGAGGCGAAGAAGCGGCTTCTTCGCACACAGAGCATTGTGGCGAGCGCAGGGAGCTCCTGAGAGCGGTTTGTGCCGAAAGAAGCCCGGGACCGGCACTTAGCTTCGGAGAGCTGCGTATCTGCGTCTTCTGCGTGTCTTGCCGCTCTACACTCAGCAAAAAGCTTTTCCACCATATCTTGCAAGGAGAAACTCTGCCAGGAAAGAAAACATCCAAAATCTTGTTCTAAAGCTTGCACGGGGGTCTGCAAAGAGTTTGGCAAGAATGAAAGGTAGTTGTCCAAAACTCGTTCTTTTCCAATAGAATAACCATGGAAAAGGCAGGAGAGTGGTAAAGTACTGTTTTCTCTAAGTCTGAAGGCTGCCCACACTGTGCCTGCGTGCTGCAGCTTGCATCTTCGCCTTTGGGAAGCTGCCGCTCGCCGATTCTCCCGGAGGCGAAGAAGCGGCTTCTTCGCACACAGAGCATTGTGGCGAGCGCAGGGAGCTCCTGAGAGCGGTTTGTGCCGAAAGAAGCCCGGGACCGGCACTTAGCTTCGGAGAGCTGCGTATCTGCGTCTTCTGCGTGTCTTGCCGCTCTACACTCAGCAAAAAGCTTTTCCACCATATCTTGCAAGGAGAAACTCTGCCAGGAAAGAAAACATCCAAAATCTTGTTCTAAAGCTTGCACGGGGGTCTGCAAAGAGTTTGGCAAGAATGAAAGGTAGTTGTCCAAAACTCGTTCTTTTCCAATAGAATAACCATGGAAAAGGCAGGAGAGTGGTAAAGTACTGTTTTCTCTAAGTCTGAAGGCTGCCCACACTGTGCCTGCGTGCTGCAGCTTGCATCTTCGCCTTTGGGAAGCTGCCGCTCGCCGATTCTCCCGGAGGCGAAGAAGCGGCTTCTTCGCACACAGAGCATTGTGGCGAGCGCAGGGAGCTCCTGAGAGCGGTTTGTGCCGAAAGAAGCCCGGGACCGGCACTTAGCTTCGGAGAGCTGCGTATCTGCGTCTTCTGCGTGTCTTGCCGCTCTACACTCAGCAAAAAGCTTTTCCACCATATCTTGCAAGGAGAAACTCTGCCAGGAAAGAAAACATCCAAAATCTTGTTCTAAAGCTTGCACGGGGTCTGCAAAGAGTTTGGCAAGAATGAAAGGTAGTTGTCCAAAACTCGTTCTTTTCCAATAGAATAACCATGGAAAAGGCAGGAGAGTGGTAAAGTACTGTTTTCTCTAAGTCTGAAGGCTGCCCACACTGTGCCTGCGTGCTGCAGCTTGCATCTTCGCCTTTGGGAAGCTGCCGCTCGCCGATTCTCCCGGAGGCGAAGAAGCGGCTTCTTCGCACACAGAGCATTGTGGCGAGCGCAGGGAGCTCCTGAGAGCGGTTTGTGCCGAAAGAAGCCCGGGACCGGCACTTAGCTTCGGAGAGCTGCGTATCTGCGTCTTCTGCGTGTTCTTGCCGCTCTACACTCAGCAAAAAGCTTTTCCACCATATCTTGCAAGGAGAAACTCTGCCAGGAAAGAAAACATCCAAAATCTTCTTCTAAAGCTTGCACGGGGGTCTGCAAAGAGTTTGGCAAGAATGAAAGGTAGTTGTCCAAAACTCGTTCTTTTCCAATAGAATAACCATGGAAAAGGCAGGAGAGTGGTAAAGTACTGTTTTCTCTAAGTCTGAAGGCTGCCCACACTGTGCCTGCGTGCTGCAGCTTGCATCTTCGCCTTTGGGAAGCTGCCGCTCGCCGATTCTCCCGGAGGCGAAGAAGCGGCTTCTTCGCACACAGAGCATTGTGGCGAGCGCAGGGAGCTCCTGAGAGCGGTTTGTGCCGAAAGAAGCCCGGGACCGGCACTTAGCTTCGGAGAGCTGCGTATCTGCTCTTCTGCGTGTCTTGCCGCTCTACACTCAGCAAAAAGCTTTTCCACCATATCTTGCAAGGAGAAACTCTGCCAGGAAAGAAAACATCCAAAATCTTGTTCTAAAGCTTGCACGGGGGTCTGCAAAGAGTTTGGCAAGAATGAAAGGTAGTTGTCCAAAACTCGTTCTTTTCCAATAGAATAACCATGGAAAAGGCAAGAGAGTGGTAAAGTACTGTTTTCTCTAAGTCTGAAGGCTGCCCACACTGTGCCTGTGTGCTGCAGCTTGCATCTTCGCCTTTGGGAAGCTGCCGCTCGCCGATTCTCCCGGAGGCGAAGAAGCGGCTTCTTCGCACACAGAGCATTGTGGCGAGCGCAGGGAGCTCCTGAGAGCGGTTTGTGCCGAAAGAAGCCCGGCACCGGCACTTAGCTTCGGAGAGCTGCGTATCTGCGTCTTCTGCGTGTCTTGCCGCTCTACACTCAGCAAAAAGCTTTTCCACCATATCTTGCAAGGAGAAACTCTGCCAGGAAAGAAAACATCCAAAATCTTGTTCTAAAGCTTGCACGGGGGTCTGCAAAGAGTTTGGCAAGAATGAAAGGTAGTTGTCCAAAACTCGTTCTTTTCCAAATAGAATAACCATGGAAAAGGCAGGAGAGTGGTAAAGTACTGTTTTCTCTAAGTCTGAAGGCTGCCCACACTGTGCCTGCGTGCTGCAGCTTGCATCTTCGCCTTTGGGAAGCTGCCGCTCGCCGATTCTCCCGGAGGCGAAGAAGCGGCTTCTTCGCACACAGAGCATTGTGGCGAGCGCAGGGAGCTCCTGAGAGCGGTTTGTGCCGAAAGAAGCCCGGGACCGGCACTTAGCTTCGGAGAGCTGCGTATCTGCGTCTTCTGCGTGTCTTGCCGCTCTACACTCAGCAAAAAGCTTTTCCACCATATCTTGCAAGGAGAAACTCTGCCAGGAAAGAAAACATCCAAAATCTTCTTCTAAAGCTTGCACGGGGGTCTGCAAAGAGTTTGGCAAGAATGAAAGGTAGTTGTCCAAAACTCGTTCTTTTCCAATAGAATAACCATGGAAAAGGCAGGAGAGTGGTAAAGTACTGTTTTCTCTAAGTCTGAAGGCTGCCCACACTGTGCCTGCGTGCTGCAGCTTGCATCTTCGCCTTTGGGAAGCTGCCGCACGCCGATTCTCCCGGAGGCGAAGAAGCGGCTTCTTCGCACACAGAGCATTGTGGCGAGCGCAGGGAGCTCCTGAGAGCGGTTTGTGCCGAAAGAAGCCCGGGACCGGCACTTAGCTTCGGAGAGCTGCGTATCTGCGTCTTCTGCGTGTCTTGCCGCTCTACACTCAGCAAAAAGCTTTTCCACCATATCTTGCAAGGAGAAACTCTGCCAGGAAAGAAAACATCCAAAATCTTGTTCTAAAGCTTGCACGGGGGTCTGCAAAGAGTTTGGCAAGAATGAAAGGTAGTTGTCCAAAACTCGTTCTTTTCCAATAGAATAACCATGGAAAAGGCAGGAGAGTGGTAAAGTACTGTTTTCTCTAAGTCTGAAGGCTGCCCACACTGTGCCTGCGTGCTGCAGCTTGCATCTTCGCCTTTGGGAAGCTGCCGCTCGCCGATTCTCCCGGAGGCGAAGAAGCGGCTTCTTCGCACACAGAGCATTGTGGCGAGCGCAGGGAGCTCCTGAGAGCGGTTTGTGCCGAAAGAAGCCCGGCACCGGCACTTAGCTTCGGAGAGCTGCGTATCTGCGTCTTCTGCGTGTCTTGCCGCTCTACACTCAGCAAAAAGCTTTTCCACCATATCTTGCAAGGAGAAACTCTGCCAGGAAAGAAAACATCCAAAATCTTGTTCTAAAGCTTGCACGGGGGTCTGCAAAGAGTTTGGCAAGAATGAAAGGTAGTTGTCCAAAACTCGTTCTTTTCCAATAGAATAACCATGGAAAAGGCAGGAGAGTGGTAAAGTACTGTTTTCTCTAAGTCTGAAGGCTGCCCACACTGTGCCTGCGTGCTGCAGCTTGCATCTTCGCCTTTGGGAAGCTGCCGCTCGCCGATTCTCCCGGAGGCGAAGAAGCGGCTTCTTCGCACACAGAGCATTGTGGCGAGCGCAGGGAGCTCCTGAGAGCGGTTTGTGCCGAAAGAAGCCCGGGACCGGCACTTAGCTTCGGAGAGCTGCGTATCTGCGTCTTCTGCGTGTCTTGCCGCTCTACACTCAGCAAAAAGCTTTTCCACCATATCTTGCAAGGAGAAACTCTGCCAGGAAAGAAAACATCCAAAATCTTGTTCTAAAGCTTGCACGGGGGTCTGCAAAGAGTTTGGCAAGAATGAAAGGTAGTTGTCCAAAACTCGTTCTTTTCCAATAGAATAACCATGGAAAAGGCAGGAGAGTGGTAAAGTACTGTTTTCTCTAAGTCTGAAGGCTGCCCACACTGTGCCTGCGTGCTGCAGCTTGCATCTTCGCCTTTGGGAAGCTGCCGCTCGCCGATTCTCCCGGAGGCGAAGAAGCGGCTTCTTCGCACACAGAGCATTGTGGCGAGCGCAGGGAGCTCCTGAGAGCGGTTTGTGCCGAAAGAAGCCCGGGACCGGCACTTAGCTTCGGAGAGCTGCGTATCTGCGTCTTCTGCGTGTCTTGCCGCTCTACACTCAGCAAAAAGCTTTTCCACCATATCTTGCAAGGAGAAACTCTGCCAGGAAAGAAAACATCCAAAATCTTCTTCTAAAGCTTGCACGGGGGTCTGCAAAGAGTTTGGCAAGAATGAAAGGTAGTTGTCCAAAACTCGTTCTTTTCCAATAGAATAACCATGGAAAAGGCAGGAGAGTGGTAAAGTACTGTTTTCTCTAAGTCTGAAGGCTGCCCACACTGTGCCTGCGTGCTGCAGCTTGCATCTTCGCCTTTGGGAAGCTGCCGCTCGCCGATTCTCCCGGAGGCGAAGAAGCGGCTTCTTCGCACACAGAGCATTGTGGCGAGCGCAGGGAGCTCCTGAGAGCGGTTTGTGCCGAAAGAAGCCCGGGACCGGCACTTAGCTTCGGAGAGCTGCGTATCTGCGTCTTCTGCGTGTCTTGCCGCTCTACACTCAGCAAAAAGCTTTTCCACCATATCTTGCAAGGAGAAACTCTGCCAGGAAAGAAAACATCCAAAATCTTCTTCTAAAGCTTGCACGGGGGTCTGCAAAGAGTTTGGCAAGAATGAAAGGTAGTTGTCCAAAACTCGTTCTTTTCCAATAGAATAACCATGGAAAAGGCAGGAGAGTGGTAAAGTACTGTTTTCTCTAAGTCTGAAGGCTGCCCACACTGTGCCTGCGTGCTGCAGCTTGCATCTTCGCCTTTGGGAAGCTGCCGCTCGCCGATTCTCCCGGAGGCGAAGAAGCGGCTTCTTCGCACACAGAGCATTGTGGCGAGCGCAGGGAGCTCCTGAGAGCGGTTTGTGCCGAAAGAAGCCCGGGACCGGCACTTAGCTTCGGAGAGCTGCGTATCTGCGTCTTCTGCGTGTCTTGCCGCTCTACACTCAGCAAAAAGCTTTTCCACCATATCTTGCAAGGAGAAACTCTGCCAGGAAAGAAAACATCCAAAATCTTCTTCTAAAGCTTGCACGGGGGTCTGCAAAGAGTTTGGCAAGAATGAAAGGTAGTTGTCCAAAACTCGTTCTTTTCCAATAGAATAACCATGGAAAAGGCAGGAGAGTGGTAAAGTACTGTTTTCTCTAAGTCTGAAGGCTGCCCACACTGTGCCTGCGTGCTGCAGCTTGCATCTTCGCCTTTGGGAAGCTGCCGCTCGCCGATTCTCCCGGAGGCGAAGAAGCGGCTTCTTCGCACACAGAGCATTGTGGCGAGCGCAGGGAGCTCCTGAGAGCGGTTTGTGCCGAAAGAAGCCCGGCACCGGCACTTAGCTTCGGAGAGCTGCGTATCTGCGTCTTCTGCGTGTCTTGCCGCTCTACACTCAGCAAAAAGCTTTTCCACCATATCTTGCAAAGAGAAACTCTGCCAGGAAAGAAAACATCCAAAATCTTGTTCTAAAGCTTGCACGGGGGTCTGCAAAGAGTTTGGCAAGAATGAAAGGTAGTTGTCCAAAACTCGTTCTTTTCCAATAGAATAACCATGGAAAAGGCAGGAGAGTGGTAAAGTACTGTTTTCTCTAAGTCTGAAGGCTGCCCACACTGTGCCTGCGTGCTGCAGCTTGCATCTTCGCCTTTGGGAAGCTGCCGCTCGCCGATTCTCCCGGAGGCGAAGAAGCGGCTTCTTCGCACACAGAGCATTGTGGCGAGCGCAGGGAGCTCCTGAGAGCGGTTTGTGCCGAAAGAAGCCCGGCACCGGCACTTAGCTTCGGAGAGCTGCGTATCTGCGTCTTCTGCGTGTCTTGCCGCTCTACACTCAGCAAAAAGCTTTTCCACCATATCTTGCAAGGAGAAACTCTGCCAGGAAAGAAAACATCCAAAATCTTGTTCTAAAGCTTGCACGGGGGTCTGCAAAGAGTTTGGCAAGAATGAAAGGTAGTTGTCCAAAACTCGTTCTTTTCCAATAGAATAACCATGGAAAAGGCAGGAGAGTGGTAAAGTACTGTTTTCTCTAAGTCTGAAGGCTGCCCACACTGTGCCTGTGTGCTGCAGCTTGCATCTTCGCCTTTGGGAAGCTGCCGCTCGCTGATTCTCCCGGAGGCGAAGAAGCGGCTTCTTCGCACACAGAGCATTGTGGCGAGCGCAGGGAGCTCCTGAGAGCGGTTTGTGCCGAAAGAAGCCCGGGACCGGCACTTAGCTTCGGAGAGCTGCGTATCTGCGTCTTCTGCGTGTCTTGCCGCTCTACACTTAGCAAAAAGCTTTTCCACCATATCTTGCAAGGAGAAACTCTGCCAGGAAAGAAAACATCCAAAATCTTCTTCTAAAGCTTGCACGGGGGTCTGCAAAGAGTTTGGCAAGAATGAAAGGTAGTTGTCCAAAACTCGTTCTTTTCCAATAGAATAACCATGGAAAAGGCAGGAGAGTGGTAAAGTACTGTTTTCTCTAAGTCTGAAGGCTGCCCACACTGTGCCTGCGTGCTGCAGCTTGCATCTTCGCCTTTGGGAAGCTGCCGCACGCCGATTCTCCCGGAGGCGAAGAAGCGGCTTCTTCGCACACAGAGCATTGTGGCGAGCGCAGGGAGCTCCTGAGAGCGGTTTGTGCCGAAAGAAGCCCGGGACCGGCACTTAGCTTCGGAGAGCTGCGTATCTGCGTCTTCTGCGTGTCTTGCCGCTCTACACTCAGCAAAAAGCTTTTCCACCATATCTTGCAAGGAGAAACTCTGCCAGGAAAGAAAACATCCAAAATCTTGTTCTAAAGCTTGCACGGGGGTCTGCAAAGAGTTTGGCAAGAATGAAAGGTAGTTGTCCAAAACTCGTTCTTTTCCAATAGAATAACCATGGAAAAGGCAGGAGAGTGGTAAAGTACTGTTTTCTCTAAGTCTGAAGGCTGCCCACACTGTGCCTGTGTGGTGCAGCTTGCATCTTCGCCTTTGGGAAGCTGCCGCTCGCCGATTCTCCAGGAGGCGAAGAAGCTGCTTCTTCGCACACAGAGCATTGTGGCGAGCGCAGGGAGCTCCTGAGAGCGGTTTGTGCCGAAAGAAGCCCGGGACCGGCACTTAGCTTCGGAGAGCTGCCTATCTGCGTCTTCTGCGTGTCTTGCCGCTCTACACTCAGCAAAAAGCTTTTCCACCATATCTTGCAAGGAGAAACTCTGCCAGGAAAGAAAACATCCAAAATCTTGTTCTAAAGCTTGCACGGGGGTCTGCAAAGAGTTTGGCAAGAATGAAAGGTAGTTGTCCAAAACTCGTTCTTTTCCAATAGAATAACCATGGAAAAGGCAGGAGAGTGGTAAAGTACTGTTTTCTCTAAGTTTGAAGGCTGCCCACACTGTGCCTGCGTGCTGCAGCTTGCATCTTCGCCTTTGGGAAGCTGCCGCTCGCCGATTCTCCCGGAGGCGAAGAAGCGGCTTCTTCGCACACAGAGCATTGTGGCGAGCGCAGGGAGCTCCTGAGAGCGGTTTGTGCCGAAAGAAGCCCGGGACCGGCACTTAGCTTCGGAGAGCTGCGTATCTGCGTCTTCTGCGTGTCTTGCCGCTCTACACTCAGCAAAAAGCTTTTCCACCATATCTTGCAAGGAGAAACTCTGCCAGGAAAGAAAACATCCAAAATCTTGTTCTAAAGCTTGCACGGGGGTCTGCAAAGAGTTTGGCAAGAATGAAAGGTAGTTGTCCAAAACTCGTTCTTTTCCAATAGAATAACCATGGAAAAGGCAGGAGAGTGGTAAAGTACTGTTTTCTCTAAGTCTGAAGGCTGCCCACACTGTGCCTGCGTGCTGCAGCTTGCATCTTCGCCTTTGGGAAGCTGCCGCTCGCCGATTCTCCCGGAGGCGAAGAAGCGGCTTCTTCGCACACAGAGCATTGTGGCGAGCGCAGGGAGCTCCTGAGAGCGGTTTGTGCCGAAAGAAGCCCGGGACCGGCACTTAGCTTCGGAGAGCTGCGTATCTGCGTCTTCTGCGTGTCTTGCCGCTCTACACTCAGCAAAAAGCTTTTCCACCATATCTTGCAAGGAGAAACTCTGCCAGGAAAGAAAACATCCAAAATCTTCTTCTAAAGCTTGCACGGGGGTCTGCAAAGAGTTTGGCAAGAATGAAAGGTAGTTGTCCAAAACTCGTTCTTTTCCAATAGAATAACCATGGAAAAGGCAGGAGAGTGGTAAAGTACTGTTTTCTCTAAGTCTGAAGGCTGCCCACACTGTGCCTGCGTGCTGCAGCTTGCATCTTCGCCTTTGGGAAGCTGCCGCTCGCCGATTCTCCCGGAGGCGAAGAAGCGGCTTCTTCGCACACAGAGCATTGTGGCGAGCGCAGGGAGCTCCTGAGAGCGGTTTGTGCCGAAAGAAGCCCGGGACCGGCACTTAGCTTCGGAGAGCTGCGTATCTGCGTCTTCTGCGTGTCTTGCCGCTCTACACTCAGCAAAAAGCTTTTCCACCATATCTTGCAAGGAGAAACTCTGCCAGGAAAGAAAACATCCAAAATCTTGTTCTAAAGCTTGCACGGGGGTCTGCAAAGAGTTTGGCAAGAATGAAAGGTAGTTGTCCAAAACTCGTTCTTTTCCAATAGAATAACCATGGAAAAGGCAGGAGAGTGGTAAAGTACTGTTTTCTCGAAGTCTGAAGGCTGCCCACACTGTGCCTGCGTGCTGCAGCTTGCATCTTCGCCTTTGGGAAGCTGCCGCTCGCCGATTCTCCCGGAGGCGAAGAAGCGGCTTCTTCGCACACAGAGCATTGTGGCGAGCGCAGGGAGCTCCTGAGAGCGGTTTGTGCCGAAAGAAGCCCGGGACCGGCACTTAGCTTCGGAGAGCTGCGTATCTGCGTCTTCTGCGTGTCTTGCCGCTCTACACTCAGCAAAAAGCTTTTCCACCATATCTTGCAAGGAGAAACTCTGCCAGGAAAGAAAACATCCAAAATCTTCTTCTAAAGCTTGCACGGGGGTCTGCAAAGAGTTTGGCAAGAATGAAAGGTAGTTGTCCAAAACTCGTTCTTTTCCAATAGAATAACCATGGAAAAGGCAGGAGAGTGGTAAAGTACTGTTTTCTCTAAGTCTGAAGGCTGCCCACACTGTGCCTGCGTGCTGCAGCTTGCATCTTCGCCTTTGGGAAGCTGCCGCTCGCCGATTCTCCCGGAGGCGAAGAAGCGGCTTCTTCGCACACAGAGCATTGTGGCGAGCGCAGGGAGCTCCTGAGAGCGGTTTGTGCCGAAAGAAGCCCGGGACCGGCACTTAGCTTCGGAGAGCTGCGTATCTGCGTCTTCTGCGTGTCTTGCCGCTCTACACTCAGCAAAAAGCTTTTCCACCATATCTTGCAAGGAGAAACTCTGCCAGGAAAGAAAACATCCAAAATCTTGTTCTAAAGCTTGCACGGGGGTCTGCAAAGAGTTTGGCAAGAATGAAAGGTAGTTGTCCAAAACTCGTTCTTTTCCAATAGAATAACCATGGAAAAGGCAGGAGAGTGGTAAAGTACTGTTTTCTCTAAGTCTGAAGGCTGCCCACACTGTGCCTGTGTGGTGCAGCTTGCATCTTCGCCTTTGGGAAGCTGCCGCTCGCCGATTCTCCCGGAAGCGAAGAAGCGGCTTCTTCGCACACAGAGCATTGTGGCGAGCGCAGGGAGCTCCTGAGAGCGGTTTGTGCCGAAAGAAGCCCGGGACCGGCACTTAGCTTCGGAGAGCTGCGTATCTGCGTCTTCTGCGTGTCTTGCCGCTCTACACTCAGCAAAAAGCTTTTCCACCATATCTTGCAAGGAGAAACTCTGCCAGGAAAGAAAACATCCAAAATCTTGTTCTAAAGCTTGCACGGGGGTCTGCAAAGAGTTTGGCAAGAATGAAAGGTAGTTGTCCAAAACTCGTTCTTTTCCAATAGAATAACCATGGAAAAGGCAGGAGAGTGGTAAAGTACTGTTTTCTCTAAGTCTGAAGGCTGCCCACACTGTGCCTGTGTGCTGCAGCTTGCATCTTCGCCTTTGGGAAGCTGCCGCTCGCCGATTCTCCCGGAGGCGAAGAAGCGGCTTCTTCGCACACAGAGCATTGTGGCGAGCGCAGGGAGCTCCTGAGAGCGGTTTGTGCCGAAAGAAGCCCGGGACCGGCACTTAGCTTCGGAGAGCTGCGTATCTGCGTCTTCTGCGTGTCTTGCCGCTCTACACTCAGCAAAAAGCTTTTCCACCATATCTTGCAAGGAGAAACTCTGCCAGGAAAGAAAACATCCAAAATCTTGTTCTAAAGCTTGCACGGGGGTCTGCAAAGAGTTTGGCAAGAATGAAAGGTAGTTGTCCAAAACTCCTTCTTTTCCAATAGAATAACCATGGAAAAGGCAGGAGAATGGTAAAGTACTGTTTTCTCTAAGTCTGAAGGCTGCCCACACTGTGCCTGTGTGCTGCAGCTTGCATCTTCGCCTTTGGGAAGCTGCCGCTCGCCGATTCTCCAGGAGGCGAAGAAGCTGCTTCTTCGCACACAGAGCATTGTGGCGAGCGCAGGGAGCTCCTGAGAGCGGTTTGTGCCGAAAGAAGCCCGGGACCGGCACTTAGCTTCGGAGAGCTGCGTATCTGCGTCTTCTGCGTGTCTTGCCGCTCTACACTCAGCAAAAAGCTTTTCCACCATATCTTGCAAGGAGAAACTCTGCCAGGAAAGAAAACATCCAAAATCTTCTTCTAAAGCTTGCACGGGGGTCTGCAAAGAGTTTGGCAAGAATGAAAGGTAGTTGTCCAAAACTCGTTCTTTTCCAATAGAATAACCATGGAAAAGGCAGGAGAGTGGTAAAGTACTGTTTTCTCTAAGTTTGAAGGCTGCCCACACTGTGCCTGCGTGCTGCAGCTTGCATCTTCGCCTTTGGGAAGCTGCCGCTCGCCGATTCTCCCGGAGGCGAAGAAGCGGCTTCTTCGCACACAGAGCATTGTGGCGAGCGCAGGGAGCTCCTGAGAGCGGTTTGTGCCGAAAGAAGCCCGGGACCGGCACTTAGCTTCGGAGAGCTGCGTATCTGCGTCTTCTGCGTGTCTTGCCGCTCTACACTCAGCAAAAAGCTTTTCCACCATATCTTGCAAGGAGAAACTCTGCCAAGAAAGAAAACATCCAAAATCTTGTTCTAAAGCTTGCACGGGGGTCTGCAAAGAGTTTGGCAAGAATGAAAGGTAGTTGTCCAAAACTCGTTCTTTTCCAATAGAATAACCATGGAAAAGGCAGGAGAGTGGTAAAGTACTGTTTTCTCGAAGTCTGAAGGCTGCCCACACTGTGCCTGCGTGCTGCAGCTTGCATCTTCGCCTTTGGGAAGCTGCCGCTCGCCGATTCTCCCGGAGGCGAAGAAGCGGCTTCTTCGCACACAGAGCATTGTGGCGAGCGCAGGGAGCTCCTGAGAGCGGTTTGTGCCGAAAGAAGCCCGGGACCGGCACTTAGCTTCGGAGAGCTGCGTATCTGCGTCTTCTGCGTGTCTTGCCGCTCTACACTCAGCAAAAAGCTTTTCCACCATATCTTGCAAGGAGAAACTCTGCCAGGAAAGAAAACATCCAAAATCTTGTTCTAAAGCTTGCACGGGGGTCTGCAAAGAGTTTGGCAAGAATGAAAGGTAGTTGTCCAAAACTCGTTCTTTTCCAATAGAATAACCATGGAAAAGGCAGGAGAGTGGTAAAGTACTGTTTTCTCTAAGTCTGAAGGCTGCCCACACTGTGCCTGCGTGCTGCAGCTTGCATCTTCGCCTTTGGGAAGCTGCCGCTCGCCGATTCTCCCGGAGGCGAAGAAGCGGCTTCTTCGCACACAGAGCATTGTGGCGAGCGCAGGGAGCTCCTGAGAGCGGTTTGTGCCGAAAGAAGCCCGGGACCGGCACTTAGCTTCGGAGAGCTGCGTATCTGCGTCTTCTGCGTGTCTTGCCGCTCTACACTCAGCAAAAAGCTTTTCCACCATATCTTGCAAGGAGAAACTCTGCCAGGAAAGAAAACATCCAAAATCTTGTTCTAAAGCTTGCACGGGGGTCTGCAAAGAGTTTGGCAAGAATGAAAGGTAGTTGTCCAAAACTCGTTCTTTTCCAATAGAATAACCATGGAAAAGGCAGGAGAGTGGTAAAGTACTGTTTTCTCTAAGTCTGAAGGCTGCCCACACTGTGCCTGCGTGCTGCAGCTTGCATCTTCGCCTTTGGGAAGCTGCCGCTCGCCGATTCTCCCGGAGGCGAAGAAGCGGCTTCTTCGCACACAGAGCATTGTGGCGAGCGCAGGGAGCTCCTGAGAGCGGTTTGTGCCGAAAGAAGCCCGGGACCGGCACTTAGCTTCGGAGAGCTGCGTATCTGCGTCTTCTGCGTGTCTTGCCGCTCTACACTCAGCAAAAAGCTTTTCCACCATATCTTGCAAGGAGAAACTCTGCCAGGAAAGAAAACATCCAAAATCTTGTTCTAAAGCTTGCACGGGGGTCTGCAAAGAGTTTGGCAAGAATGAAAGGTAGTTGTCCAAAACTCGTTCTTTTCCAATAGAATAACCATGGAAAAGGCAGGAGAGTGGTAAAGTACTGTTTTCTCTAAGTCTGAAGGCTGCCCACACTGTGCCTGTGTGCTGCAGCTTGCATCTTCGCCTTTGGGAAGCTGCCGCTCGCCGATTCTCCCGGAGGCGAAGAAGCGGCTTCTTCGCACACAGAGCATTGTGGCGAGCGCAGGGAGCTCCTGAGAGCGGTTTGTGCCGAAAGAAGCCCGGGACCGGCACTTAGCTTCGGAGAGCTGCGTATCTGCGTCTTCTGCGTGTCTTGCCGCTCTACACTCAGCAAAAAGCTTTTCCACCATATCTTGCAAGGAGAAACTCTGCCAGGAAAGAAAACATCCAAAATCTTCTTCTAAAGCTTGCACGGGGGTCTGCAAAGAGTTTGGCAAGAATGAAAGGTAGTTGTCCAAAACTCGTTCTTTTCCAATAGAATAACCATGGAAAAGGCAGGAGAGTGGTAAAGTACTGTTTTCTCTAAGTCTGAATGCTGCCCACACTGTGCCTGTGTGCTGCAGCTTGCATCTTCGCCTTTGGGAAGCTGCCGCTCGCCGATTCTCCCGGAGGCGAAGAAGCGGCTTCTTCGCACACAGAGCATTGTGGCGAGCGCAGGGAGCTCCTGAGAGCGGTTTGTGCCGAAAGAAGCCCGGGACCGGCACTTAGCTTCGGAGAGCTGCGTATCTGCGTCTTCTGCGTGTCTTGCCGCTCTACACTCAGCAAAAAGCTTTTCCACCATATCTTGCAAGGAGAAACTCTGCCAGGAAAGAAAACATCCAAAATCTTGTTCTAAAGCTTGCACGGGGGTCTGCAAAGAGTTTGGCAAGAATGAAAGGTAGTTGTCCAAAACTCGTTCTTTTCCAATAGAATAACCATGGAAAAGGCAGGAGAGTGGTAAAGTACTGTTTTCTCTAAGTCTGAAGGCTGCCCACACTGTGCCTGTGTGCTGCAGCTTGCATCTTCGCCTTTGGGAAGCTGCCGCTCGCCGATTCTCCAGGAGGCGAAGAAGCTGCTTCTTCGCACACAGAGCATTGTGGCGAGCGCAGGGAGCTCCTGAGAGCGGTTTGTGCCGAAAGAAGCCCGGGACTGGCACTTAGCTTCGGAGAGCTGCGTATCTGCGTCTTCTGCGTGTCTTGCCGCTCTACACTCAGCAAAAAGCTTTTCCAGCATATCTTGCAAGGAGAAACTCTGCCAGGAAAGAAAACATCCAAAATCTTGTTCTAAAGCTTGCACGGGGGTCTGCAAAGAGTTTGGCAAGAATGAAAGGTAGTTGTCCAAAACTCGTTCTTTTCCAATAGAATAACCATGGAAAAGGCAGGAGAGTGGTAAAGTACTGTTTTCTCTAAGTCTGAAGGCTGCCCACACTGTGCCTGTGTGGTGCAGCTTGCATCTTCGCCTTTGGGAAGCTGCCGCTCGCCGATTCTCCCGGAGGCGAAGAAGCGGCTTCTTCGCACACAGAGCATTGTGGCGAGCGCAGGGAGCTCCTGAGAGCGGTTTGTGCCGAAAGAAGCCCGGGACCGGCACTTAGCTTCGGAGAGCTGCGTATCTGCGTCTTCTGCGTGTCTTGCCGCTCTACACTCAGCAAAAAGCTTTTCCACCATATCTTGCAAGGAGAAACTCTGCCAGGAAAGAAAACATCCAAAATCTTGTTCTAAAGCTTGCACGGGGGTCTGCAAAGAGTTTGGCAAGAATGAAAGGTAGTTGTCCAAAACTCGTTCTTTTCCAATAGAATAACCATGGAAAAGGCAGGAGAGTGGTAAAGTACTGTTTTCTCTAAGTCTGAAGGCTGCCCACACTGTGCCTGTGTGCTGCAGCTTGCATCTTCGCCTTTGGGAAGCTGCCGCTCGCCGATTCTCCCGGAGGCGAAGAAGCGGCTTCTTCGCACACAGAGCATTGTGGCGAGCGCAGGGAGCTCCTGAGAGCGGTTTGTGCCGAAAGAAGCCCGGGACCGGCACTTAGCTTCGGAGAGCTGCGTATCTGCGTCTTCTGCGTGTCTTGCCGCTCTACACTCAGCAAAAAGCTTTTCCACCATATCTTGCAAGGAGAAACTCTGCCAGGAAAGAAAACATCCAAAATCTTGTTCTAAAGCTTGCACGGGGGTCTGCAAAGAGTTTGGCAAGAATGAAAGGTAGTTGTCCAAAACTCCTTCTTTTCCAATAGAATAACCATGGAAAAGGCAGGAGAATGGTAAAGTACTGTTTTCTCTAAGTCTGAAGGCTGCCCACACTGTGCCTGTGTGCTGCAGCTTGCATCTTCGCCTTTGGGAAGCTGCCGCTCGCCGATTCTCCAGGAGGCGAAGAAGCTGCTTCTTCGCACACAGAGCATTGTGGCGAGCGCAGGGAGCTCCTGAGAGCGGTTTGTGCCGAAAGAAGCCCGGGACCGGCACTTAGCTTCGGAGAGCTGCGTATCTGCGTCTTCTGCGTGTCTTGCCGCTCTACACTCAGCAAAAAGCTTTTCCACCATATCTTGCAAGGAGAAACTCTGCCAGGAAAGAAAACATCCAAAATCTTCTTCTAAAGCTTGCACGGGGGTCTGCAAAGAGTTTGGCAAGAATGAAAGGTAGTTGTCCAAAACTCGTTCTTTTCCAATAGAATAACCATGGAAAAGGCAGGAGAGTGGTAAAGTACTGTTTTCTCTAAGTTTGAAGGCTGCCCACACTGTGCCTGCGTGCTGCAGCTTGCATCTTCGCCTTTGGGAAGCTGCCGCTCGCCGATTCTCCCGGAGGCGAAGAAGCGGCTTCTTCGCACACAGAGCATTGTGGCGAGCGCAGGGAGCTCCTGAGAGCGGTTTGTGCCGAAAGAAGCCCGGGACCGGCACTTAGCTTCGGAGAGCTGCGTATCTGCGTCTTCTGCGTGTCTTGCCGCTCTACACTCAGCAAAAAGCTTTTCCACCATATCTTGCAAGGAGAAACTCTGCCAAGAAAGAAAACATCCAAAATCTTGTTCTAAAGCTTGCACGGGGGTCTGCAAAGAGTTTGGCAAGAATGAAAGGTAGTTGTCCAAAACTCGTTCTTTTCCAATAGAATAACCATGGAAAAGGCAGGAGAGTGGTAAAGTACTGTTTTCTCGAAGTCTGAAGGCTGCCCACACTGTGCCTGCGTGCTGCAGCTTGCATCTTCGCCTTTGGGAAGCTGCCGCTCGCCGATTCTCCCGGAGGCGAAGAAGCGGCTTCTTCGCACACAGAGCATTGTGGCGAGCGCAGGGAGCTCCTGAGAGCGGTTTGTGCCGAAAGAAGCCCGGGACCGGCACTTAGCTTCGGAGAGCTGCGTATCTGCGTCTTCTGCGTGTCTTGCCGCTCTACACTCAGCAAAAAGCTTTTCCACCATATCTTGCAAGGAGAAACTCTGCCAGGAAAGAAAACATCCAAAATCTTGTTCTAAAGCTTGCACGGGGGTCTGCAAAGAGTTTGGCAAGAATGAAAGGTAGTTGTCCAAAACTCGTTCTTTTCCAATAGAATAACCATGGAAAAGGCAGGAGAGTGGTAAAGTACTGTTTTCTCTAAGTCTGAAGGCTGCCCACACTGTGCCTGCGTGCTGCAGCTTGCATCTTCGCCTTTGGGAAGCTGCCGCTCGCCGATTCTCCCGGAGGCGAAGAAGCGGCTTCTTCGCACACAGAGCATTGTGGCGAGCGCAGGGAGCTCCTGAGAGCGGTTTGTGCCGAAAGAAGCCCGGGACCGGCACTTAGCTTCGGAGAGCTGCGTATCTGCGTCTTCTGCGTGTCTTGCCGCTCTACACTCAGCAAAAAGCTTTTCCACCATATCTTGCAAGGAGAAACTCTGCCAGGAAAGAAAACATCCAAAATCTTGTTCTAAAGCTTGCACGGGGGTCTGCAAAGAGTTTGGCAAGAATGAAAGGTAGTTGTCCAAAACTCGTTCTTTTCCAATAGAATAACCATGGAAAAGGCAGGAGAGTGGTAAAGTACTGTTTTCTCTAAGTCTGAAGGCTGCCCACACTGTGCCTGCGTGCTGCAGCTTGCATCTTCGCCTTTGGGAAGCTGCCGCTCGCCGATTCTCCCGGAGGCGAAGAAGCGGCTTCTTCGCACACAGAGCATTGTGGCGAGCGCAGGGAGCTCCTGAGAGCGGTTTGTGCCGAAAGAAGCCCGGGACCGGCACTTAGCTTCGGAGAGCTGCGTATCTGCGTCTTCTGCGTGTCTTGCCGCTCTACACTCAGCAAAAAGCTTTTCCACCATATCTTGCAAGGAGAAACTCTGCCAGGAAAGAAAACATCCAAAATCTTGTTCTAAAGCTTGCACGGGGGTCTGCAAAGAGTTTGGCAAGAATGAAAGGTAGTTGTCCAAAACTCGTTCTTTTCCAATAGAATAACCATGGAAAAGGCAGGAGAGTGGTAAAGTACTGTTTTCTCTAAGTCTGAAGGCTGCCCACACTGTGCCTGTGTGGTGCAGCTTGCATCTTCGCCTTTGGGAAGCTGCCGCTCGCCGATTCTCCCGGAGGCGAAGAAGCGGCTTCTTCGCACACAGAGCATTGTGGCGAGCGCAGGGAGCTCCTGAGAGCGGTTTGTGCCGAAAGAAGCCCGGGACCGGCACTTAGCTTCGGAGAGCTGCGTATCTGCGTCTTCTGCGTGTCTTGCCGCTCTACACTCAGCAAAAAGCTTTTCCACCATATCTTGCAAGGAGAAACTCTGCCAGGAAAGAAAACATCCAAAATCTTGTTCTAAAGCTTGCACGGGGGTCTGCAAAGAGTTTGGCAAGAATGAAAGGTAGTTGTCCAAAACTCGTTCTTTTCCAATAGAATAACCATGGAAAAGGCAGGAGAGTGGTAAAGTACTGTTTTCTCTAAGTCTGAATGCTGCCCACACTGTGCCTGTGTGCTGCAGCTTGCATCTTCGCCTTTGGGAAGCTGCCGCTCGCCGATTCTCCCGGAGGCGAAGAAGCGGCTTCTTCGCACACAGAGCATTGTGGCGAGCGCAGGGAGCTCCTGAGAGCGGTTTGTGCCGAAAGAAGCCCGGGACCGGCACTTAGCTTCGGAGAGCTGCGTATCTGCGTCTTCTGCGTGTCTTGCCGCTCTACACTCAGCAAAAAGCTTTTCCACCATATCTTGCAAGGAGAAACTCTGCCAGGAAAGAAAACATCCAAAATCTTGTTCTAAAGCTTGCACGGGGGTCTGCAAAGAGTTTGGCAAGAATGAAAGGTAGTTGTCCAAAACTCGTTCTTTTCCAATAGAATAACCATGGAAAAGGCAGGAGAGTGGTAAAGTACTGTTTTCTCTAAGTCTGAAGGCTGCCCACACTGTGCCTGTGTGCTGCAGCTTGCATCTTCGCCTTTGGGAAGCTGCCGCTCGCCGATTCTCCAGGAGGCGAAGAAGCTGCTTCTTCGCACACAGAGCATTGTGGCGAGCGCAGGGAGCTCCTGAGAGCGGTTTGTGCCGAAAGAAGCCCGGGACTGGCACTTAGCTTCGGAGAGCTGCGTATCTGCGTCTTCTGCGTGTCTTGCCGCTCTACACTCAGCAAAAAGCTTTTCCAGCATATCTTGCAAGGAGAAACTCTGCCAGGAAAGAAAACATCCAAAATCTTGTTCTAAAGCTTGCACGGGGGTCTGCAAAGAGTTTGGCAAGAATGAAAGGTAGTTGTCCAAAACTCGTTCTTTTCCAATAGAATAACCATGGAAAAGGCAGGAGAGTGGTAAAGTACTGTTTTCTCTAAGTCTGAAGGCTGCCCACACTGTGCCTGTGTGGTGCAGCTTGCATCTTCGCCTTTGGGAAGCTGCCGCTCGCCGATTCTCCCGGAGGCGAAGAAGCGGCTTCTTCGCACACAGAGCATTGTGGCGAGCGCAGGGAGCTCCTGAGAGCGGTTTGTGCCGAAAGAAGCCCGGGACCGGCACTTAGCTTCGGAGAGCTGCGTATCTGCGTCTTCTGCGTGTCTTGCCGCTCTACACTCAGCAAAAAGCTTTTCCACCATATCTTGCAAGGAGAAACTCTGCCAGGAAAGAAAACATCCAAAATCTTCTTCTAAAGCTTGCACGGGGGTCTGCAAAGAGTTTGGCAAGAATGAAAGGTAGTTGTCCAAAACTCGTTCTTTTCCAATAGAATAACCATGGAAAAGGCAGGAGAGTGGTAAAGTACTGTTTTCTCTAAGTCTGAAGGCTGCCCACACTGTGCCTGTGTGGTGCAGCTTGCATCTTCGCCTTTGGGAAGCTGCCGCTCGCCGATTCTCCCGGAGGCGAAGAAGCGGCTTCTTCGCACACAGAGCATTGTGGCGAGCGCAGGGAGCTCCTGAGAGCGGTTTGTGCCGAAAGAAGCCCGGGACCGGCACTTAGCTTCGGAGAGCTGCGTATCTGCGTCTTCTGCCTGTCTTGCCGCTCTACACTCAGCAAAAAGCTTTTCCACCATATCTTGCAAGGAGAAACTCTGCCAGGAAAGAAAACATCCAAAATCTTGTTCTAAAGCTTGCACGGGGGTCTGCAAAGAGTTTGGCAAGAATGAAAGGTAGTTGTCCAAAACTCGTTCTTTTCCAATAGAATAACCATGGAAAAGGCAGGAGAGTGGTAAAGTACTGTTTTCTCTAAGTCTGAAGGCTGCCCACACTGTGCCTGTGTGCTGCAGCTTGCATCTTCGCCTTTGGGAAGCTGCCGCTCGCCGATTCTCCCGGAGGCGAAGAAGCGGCTTCTTCGCACACAGAGCATTGTGGCGAGCGCAGGGAGCTCCTGAGAGCGGTTTGTGCCGAAAGAAGCCCGGGACCGGCACTTAGCTTCGGAGAGCTGCGTATCTGCGTCTTCTGCGTGTCTTGCCGCTCTACACTCAGCAAAAAGCTTTTCCACCATATCTTGCAAGGAGAAACTCTGCCAGGAAAGAAAACATCCAAAATCTTGTTCTAAAGCTTGCACGGGGGTCTGCAAAGAGTTTGGCAAGAATGAAAGGTAGTTGTCCAAAACTCGTTCTTTTCCAATAGAATAACCATGGAAAAGGCAGGAGAGTGGTAAAGTACTGTTTTCTCTAAGTCTGAAGGCTGCCCACACTGTGCCTGTGTGCTGCAGCTTGCATCTTCGCCTTTGGGAAGCTGCCGCTCGCCGATTCTCCCGGAGGCGAAGAAGCGGCTTCTTCGCACACAGAGCATTGTGGCGAGCGCAGGGAGCTCCTGAGAGCGGTTTGTGCCGAAAGAAGCCCGGGACCGGCACTTAGCTTCGGAGAGCTGCGTATCTGCGTCTTCTGCGTGTCTTGCCGCTCTACACTCAGCAAAAAGCTTTTCCACCATATCTTGCAAGGAGAAACTCTGCCAGGAAAGAAAACATCCAAAATCTTGTTCTAAAGCTTGCACGGGGGTCTGCAAAGAGTTTGGCAAGAATGAAAGGTAGTTGTCCAAAACTCGTTCTTTTCCAATAGAATAACCATGGAAAAGGCAGGAGAGTGGTAAAGTACTGTTTTCTCTAAGTCTGAAGGCTGCCCACACTGTGCCTGTGTGCTGCAGCTTGCATCTTCGCCTTTGGGAAGCTGCTGCTCGCCGATTCTCCCGGAGGCGAAGAAGCGGCTTCTTCGCACACAGAGCATTGTGGCGAGCGCAGGGAGCTCCTGAGAGCGGTTTGTGCCGAAAGAAGCCCGGGACCGGCACTTAGCTTCGGAGAGCTGCGTATCTGCGTCTTCTGCGTGTCTTGCCGCTCTACACTCAGCAAAAAGCTTTTCCACCATATCTTGCAAGGAGAAACTCTGCCAGGAAAGAAAACATCCAAAATCTTGTTCTAAAGCTTGCACGGGGGTCTGCAAAGAGTTTGGCAAGAATGAAAGGTAGTTGTCCAAAACTCGTTCTTTTCCAATAGAATAACCATGGAAAAGGCAGGAGAGTGGTAAAGTACTGTTTTCTCTAAGTCTGAAGGCTGCCCACACTGTGCCTGTGTGCTGCAGCTTGCATCTTCGCCTTTGGGAAGCTGCCGCTCGCCGATTCTCCCGGAGGCGAAGAAGCGGCTTCTTCGCACACAGAGCATTGTGGCGAGCGCAGGGAGCTCCTGAGAGCGGTTTGTGCCGAAAGAAGCCCGGGACCGGCACTTAGCTTCGGAGAGCTGCGTATCTGCGTCTTCTGCGTGTCTTGCCGCTCTACACTCAGCAAAAAGCTTTTCCACCATATCTTGCAAGGAGAAACTCTGCCAGGAAAGAAAACATCCAAAATCTTGTTCTAAAGCTTGCACGGGGGTCTGCAAAGAGTTTGGCAAGAATGAAAGGTAGTTGTCCAAAACTCGTTCTTTTCCAATAGAATAACCATGGAAAAGGCAGGAGAGTGGTAAAGTACTGTTTTCTCGAAGTCTGAAGGCTGCCCACACTGTGCCTGTGTGCTGCAGCTTGCATCTTCGCCTTTGGGAAGCTGCCGCTCGCCGATTCTCCCGGAGGCGAAGAAGCGGCTTCTTCGCACACAGAGCATTGTGGCGAGCGCAGGGAGCTCCTGAGAGCGGTTTGTGCCGAAAGAAGCCCGGGACCGGCACTTAGCTTCGGAGAGCTGCGTATCTGCGTCTTCTGCGTGTCTTGCCGCTCTACACTCAGCAAAAAGCTTTTCCACCATATCTTGCAAGGAGAAACTCTGCCAGGAAAGAAAACATCCAAAATCTTCTTCTAAAGCTTGCACGGGGGTCTGCAAAGAGTTTGGCAAGAATGAAAGGTAGTTGTCCAAAACTCCTTCTTTTCCAATAGAATAACCATGGAAAAGGCAGGAGAGTGGTAAAGTACTGTTTTCTCTAAGTCTGAAGGCTGCCCACACTGTGCCTGTGTGCTGCAGCTTGCATCTTCGCCTTTGGGAAGCTGCCGCTCGCCGATTCTCCCGGAGGCGAAGAAGCGGCTTCTTCGCACACAGAGCATTGTGGCGAGCGCAGGGAGCTCCTGAGAGCGGTTTGTGCCGAAAGAAGCCCGGGACCGGCACTTAGCTTCGGAGAGCTGCGTATCTGCGTCTTCTGCGTGTCTTGCCGCTCTACACTCAGCAAAAAGCTTTTCCAGCATATCTTGCAAGGAGAAACTCTGCCAGGAAAGAAAACATCCAAAATCTTCTTCTAAAGCTTGCACGGGGGTCTGCAAAGAGTTTGGCAAGAATGAAAGGTAGTTGTCCAAAACTCGTTCTTTTCCAATAGAATAACCATGGAAAAGGCAGGAGAGTGGTAAAGTACTGTTTTCTCGAAGTCTGAAGGCTGCCCACACTGTGCCTGTGTGCTGCAGCTTGCATCTTCGCCTTTGGGAAGCTGCCGCTCGCCGATTCTCCCGGAGGCGAAGAAGCGGCTTCTTCGCACACAGAGCATTGTGGCGAGCGCAGGGAGCTCCTGAGAGCGGTTTGTGCCGAAAGAAGCCCGGGACCGGCACTTAGCTTCGGAGAGCTGCGTATCTGCGTCTTCTGCGTGTCTTGCCGCTCTACACTCAGCAAAAAGCTTTTCCACCATATCTTGCAAGGAGAAACTCTGCCAGGAAAGAAAACATCCAAAATCTTCTTCTAAAGCTTGCACGGGGGTCTGCAAAGAGTTTGGCAAGAATGAAAGGTAGTTGTCCAAAACTCGTTCTTTTCCAATAGAATAACCATGGAAAAGGCAGGAGAGTGGTAAAGTACTGTTTTCTCTAAGTCTGAAGGCTGCCCACACTGTGCCTGTGTGCTGCAGCTTGCATCTTCGCCTTTGGGAAGCTGCCGCTCGCCGATTCTCCCGGAGGCGAAGAAGCGGCTTCTTCGCACACAGAGCATTGTGGCGAGCGCAGGGAGCTCCTGAGAGCGGTTTGTGCCGAAAGAAGCCCGGGACCGGCACTTAGCTTCGGAGAGCTGCGTATCTGCGTCTTCTGCGTGTCTTGCCGCTCTACACTTAGCAAAAAGCTTTTCCACCATATCTTGCAAGGAGAAACTCTGCCAGGAAAGAAAACATCCAAAATCTTGTTCTAAAGCTTGCACGGGGGTCTGCAAAGAGTTTGGCAAGAATGAAAGGTAGTTGTCCAAAACTCGTTCTTTTCCAATAGAATAACCATGGAAAAGGCAGGAGAGTGGTAAAGTACTGTTTTCTCTAAGTCTGAAGGCTGCCCACACTGTGCCTGCGGTGCTGCAGCTTGCATCTTCGCCTTTGGGAAGCTGCCGCTCGCCGATTCTCCCGGAGGCGAAGAAGCGGCTTCTTCGCACACAGAGCATTGTGGCGAGCGCAGGGAGCTCCTGAGAGCGGTTTGTGCCGAAAGAAGCCCGGGACCGGCACTTAGCTTCGGAGAGCTGCGTATCTGCGTCTTCTGCGTGTCTTGCCGCTCTACACTCAGCAAAAAGCTTTTCCACCATATCTTGCAAGGAGAAACTCTGCCAGGAAAGAAAACATCCAAAATCTTCTTCTAAAGCTTGCACGGGGGTCTGCAAAGAGTTTGGCAAGAATGAAAGGTAGTTGTCCAAAACTCGTTCTTTTCCAATAGAATAACCATGGAAAAGGCAGGAGAGTGGTAAAGTACTGTTTTCTCTAAGTCTGAAGGCTGCCCACACTGTGCCTGTGTGCTGCAGCTTGCATCTTCGCCTTTGGGAAGCTGCCGCTCGCCGATTCTCCCGGAGGCGAAGAAGCGGCTTCTTCGCACACAGAGCATTGTGGCGAGCGCAGGGAGCTCCTGAGAGCGGTTTGTGCCGAAAGAAGCCCGGGACCGGCACTTAGCTTCGGAGAGCTGCGTATCTGCGTCTTCTGCGTGTCTTGCCGCTCTACACTCAGCAAAAAGCTTTTCCACCATATCTTGCAAGGAGAAACTCTGCCAGGAAAGAAAACATCCAAAATCTTCTTCTAAAGCTTGCACGGGGGTCTGCAAAGAGTTTGGCAAGAATGAAAGGTAGTTGTCCAAAACTCGTTCTTTTCCAATAGAATAACCATGGAAAAGGCAGGAGAGTGGTAAAGTACTGTTTTCTCTAAGTCTGAAGGCTGCCCACACTGTGCCTGTGTGCTGCAGCTTGCATCTTCGCCTTTGGGAAGCTGCCGCTCGCCGATTCTCCCGGAGGCGAAGAAGCGGCTTCTTCGCACACAGAGCATTGTGGCGAGCGCAGGGAGCTCCTGAGAGCGGTTTGTGCCGAAAGAAGCCCGGGACCGGCACTTAGCTTCGGAGAGCTGCGTATCTGCGTCTTCTGCGTGTCTTGCCGCTCTACACTCAGCCAAAAGCTTTTCCACCATATCTTGCAAGGAGAAACTCTGCCAGGAAAGAAAACATCCAAAATCTTGTTCTAAAGCTTGCAAGGGGGTCTGCAAAGCGTTTGGCAAGAATGAAAGGTAGTTGTCCAAAACTCGTTCTTTTCCAATAGAATAACCATGGAAAAGGCAGGAGAGTGGTAAAGTACTGTTTTCTCTAAGTCTGAAGGCTGCCCACACTGTGCCTGCGTGCTGCAGCTTGCATCTTCGCCTTTGGGAAGCTGCCGCTCGCCGATTCTCCCGGAGGCGAAGAAGCGGCTTCTTCGCACACAGAGCATTGTGGCGAGCGCAGGGAGCTCCTGAGAGCGGTTTGTGCCGAAAGAAGCCCGGGACCGGCACTTAGCTTCGGAGAGCTGCGTATCTGCGTCTTCTGCGTGTCTTGCCGCTCTACACTCAGCAAAAAGCTTTTCCACCATATCTTGCAAGGAGAAACTCTGCCAGGAAAGAAAACATCCAAAATCTTCTTCTAAAGCTTGCACGGGGGTCTGCAAAGAGTTTGGCAAGAATGAAAGGTAGTTGTCCAAAACTCGTTCTTTTCCAATAGAATAACCATGGAAAAGGCAGGAGAGTGGTAAAGTACTGTTTTCTCTAAGTCTGAAGGCTGCCCACACTGTGCCTGTGTGCTGCAGCTTGCATCTTCGCCTTTGGGAAGCTGCCGCTCGCCGATTCTCCCGGAGGCGAAGAAGCTGCTTCTTCGCACACAGAGCATTGTGGCGAGCGCAGGGAGCTCCTGAGAGCGGTTTGTGCCGAAAGAAGCCCGGGACCGGCACTTAGCTTCGGAGAGCTGCGTATCTGCGTCTTCTGCGTGTCTTGCCGCTCTACACTCAGCAAAAAGCTTTTCCACCATATCTTGCAAGGAGAAACTCTGCCAGGAAAGAAAACATCCAAAATCTTGTTCTAAAGCTTGCACGGGGGTCTGCAAAGAGTTTGGCAAGAATGAAAGGTAGTTGTCCAAAACTCGTTCTTTTCCAATAGAATAACCATGGAAAAGGCAGGAGAGTGGTAAAGTACTGTTTTCTCTAAGTTTGAAGGCTGCCCACACTGTGCCTGCGTGCTGCAGCTTGCATCTTCGCCTTTGGGAAGCTGCCGCTCGCCGATTCTCCCGGAGGCGAAGAAGCGGCTTCTTCGCACACAGAGCATTGTGGCGAGCGCAGGGAGCTCCTGAGAGCGGTTTGTGCCGAAAGAAGCCCGGGACCGGCACTTAGCTTCGGAGAGCTGCGTATCTGCGTCTTCTGCGTGTCTTGCCGCTCTACACTCAGCAAAAAGCTTTTCCACCATATCTTGCAAGGAGAAACTCTGCCAGGAAAGAAAACATCCAAAATCTTGTTCTAAAGCTTGCACGGGGGTCTGCAAAGAGTTTGGCAAGAATGAAAGGTAGTTGTCCAAAACTCGTTCTTTTCCAATAGAATAACCATGGAAAAGGCAGGAGAGTGGTAAAGTACTGTTTTCTCTAAGTCTGAAGGCTGCCCACACTG